>NC_056728.1:1027704140-1028004140 GCF_019279795.1 Protopterus annectens
ACATGTGCTCTTTGATACACCTTCCTGATTGTACTAAATTATATTCCTTGTACAATACAGTACAGTTGTTAGACGGCATTTTAAATTCATTGTTTTGAACATTTTTCCAGTAAACACTGAAACAAAATGCATGCACCAATGACAAAACTACCCAATTCAGAACATTTCCATAATAAAAGTCTACTCAATTTTCTACAGTCCACCAGTATCAGTAAATATGCACAATCTCTGAAATAGTAAAAGTCATCTAAATAATTCCACATTAAAGAAATCTATAACAATGAATAGGTCGCTGCTAGCAAACAACTTTATATGTCACTGTTTATTCATCTACAAATAAAGTGCCTGTTGCCCTTGATGAATAAATTGCCTATGTTGCATGCATTAAAAAAAATGATAAGCTAGTAATATCGCAATAGGGACTGTATGGCAAACTGATAACAGGTTCAGGTTCATAGTTACTACTCTAGGTATCTTTGCCAAAAAGGACTGCAGCATCCACCCACTTTACAACACAGTACAGTATCAGCAATGCATCTATCTACTGTGGGAGTAGAACCCACAGCCTTCTGCATCAAAAGCAAGTACACTACTTGTTGTGCTATTAATGCAAGCAGACTCAGAATAAGCAGCACTAAAGTTTTGTTCCCCTGCAGCTCTCAGCTCCTTGTAAAATCTACTCGACACGCAGTTGTATCTCTGAACTTTGCAGCACAAGAAATCTGGAAAAAGCCAAAATCTATTGGGGGGGGAACAAAAGCCCAAAAACCAGGGACACATTTTAAAAATTGCTTGTATAATGTTGGAAAGTTGCTAGAATAAAATACTGTGTTACCACCATACATTTCACTGCCACATCTTTAACCCAGGGGACCCTGTGCAAAACGGTCAGAGAAACATACCACTATGCCAAATCAGCTGTTTTGTGAAAGAGAGGATGACAAACTTAAATGGCTACCATTTAGTGAATTCAGTTCTCAGCATAGCTGTCAACCTCTTGGCACAAAACACCTGAACAAAGCCAATAATAGGGGGGAATACAGCCCCCAAACATATTCAGTGAATTCAGTTCTCACTGTAGCTCTCAACCTCTTAGCAAAAAACATGTGGACAAAGCCAGTAATGGGGGGGAATACAGCCCCCAAACATTCAATGAATTCAGTTCTCACCATAGATAACTCTCAACCTTAGCACAAAATACCTGGACAAAGCCAGTAATGGGGGAATACAGTCCCAGAAATAGGGACAAATTTCAAATATCCATGTTATAAACTTAGACAACTGCTAGAACAATTTTGTGTTACCATGTACTTTCTGAAGAATATGAAGTCTGAAATTCAAATGCCTGTTATTTTTTAAACATTTAACCAGGATACTAGTCTGACTTGGAACAAAAGACAATTTTCAGCAGAGCAGGGAGAAATGCCAGACACATCTTTGCAAGATAGGAGAACATGCACACACCACACAGAAGGCATCCCAGCCAAGTATCAAACCAGAGAACATGTAGCTGTTAGGCAGCAATGCTACCAGAGCACCACTACACTATAGACTTTGCAAGGAAAATGTAGATACAGAAACCACAGATTTTATGAGAAACAGAACAAATATGAGGCAAAAATCTGCAAACTTTTTTAGAAATGGTGGTGGATAGGGAATTCAGGTCCTTGCCACCTGCATCCAAGGTACAGGGTTCAAGCCTGAGTATCTCTACCTCCCACCATTTGCTCTCTCTAGCCACTAGTATATAGTAATTGAGGCATCACACACACACTTCACTTACCTGCAGTAAATACATGTCCCGTCCGCAAACACCTACCCGTTTCATGAACGAAGCAATCCAGCCAGTGACCAAAACCTCCTGAAGCAATCCGACCAGTGACCAAAACCTCCTGAATGAAGCCAAGCCTGCGCAATGAATGTCCTGTGAGAAGAGCAGCTCACCTCTCTCAGTCCTCATTGGTTCTGCATGCAGCCGAAGCAGTCCGGACCTCCTCTTTTGTGCGGTTGTCACTGCACTGATTCCTGGGTGCATTTGCAGCAATGATTGCTGGGTACCTATCTGTCTCTATCCGGACTGCTGATAAAGGTAGTCTGAGGTCTTCAAATGTGTCTGCGCATGAGCAGAGGAGTCGGGACTCGTGCTTTTTTTTTTTCTGTTTTTGTTTTTTAGTTTTAAAGATTTTTCTTTTATTTTTTTCTAGGTGGGAGGGCTGCAGTCCGGCAGTCCGATAGCATGAGCCGCCCCTGCTGTAACCCCTGTATGTCACAGAAAAGACCCTGTATCTAGCATACCATACCTCTCAACTGGTTAGCACAAAAAATCTGGACAAAGCCTGACATAATGGGGACAGATACTCAGAAATAAGGACGCATTTTAAATATTGCTCTTATAAACTTAGAAATTTGCTAGAATAACAGTATTTGTGTTAGCATGCATTTTTTGAAGAATATGAAGTGTGAAACTCAAATGCATGTCATTATTTAGCAACTTTAACCTTTAGATCATCCCAGTGATTTATCAAAAAACTTATAATTTTATGAGGAACAGACCAAAAATATGAGGAAAAATATGGACATTCTGCAAAAATCTGTGCAGCAGCATACCTAAGTTTCCACAGGGATGGGTTCTCCATATTTTCCATAAGGTCTCATATGATGATGGCAGATGTCCACTCTTTCTTGTATAGTATATTTGTCCTCCCTGTAATGCTCTAGTATTGCAGTTTATTTGTAGTTCACGGTAGGTCAAACATGGTCTAAACTTCTTACTCCTTCTGTGCTGAGGTAGTGCAACATGCACGAGAGCCTGATATGGATACAGGTTTATAATGGCTGCAGCAACCCCCAACAAGTTCTCCTTTGGCTGCATTCAAACATATGTTGGAATTCAAAGCTAAAGCAAGAACAATGTGTTTGTACTCATTTTATACATTTCTATATTGCACCACTATGATTTTTCTGATAATTAGGATACAGCATGGCTGATGATAAGGTCACCAGCATATTCAGCTGCTAACCCTTGTTTTGCAGTCAAAATCAAATAGTCACATGGAATGTGAAAACCCTGGGCTTGGCAGTCCAAACCTGGTGGGTTACCATGATAGTCAACCAGGACAAACATAAAAGTTCAAGTAGGATATGCCAGATGGCAGCAGTCCAGATGAAATATAATGACCAGACATTTGGTTTTCAATGGCAAGATTCCTGAGCTCTGTTAAAAAAAAAACTCCACAGCAAAGACGACTGCTTTTTCAGATCTTTATTGAAGGTAATTATGGTGAGTGCTTTTGTCAATTACAAGTCTTCTTCAGATCAAGTAGAAGGAATAGGATTTTTAAATGCTATAGCAGGGAGTGTGGGGTAGGTGGTCAGCTTGATTGTACCCAAAGCGAGAGGTGTGTCTTTGTGTAAGTATGTGGTTGGTGGAAAAATCCAGCTAGTTTGCATGTGAAAGTACATGTGTGGTTAGTGGAAAAAAAATCACCAAATTTACATACATAGTTTTAGGCTGTTTGCTGTTTCTAGTACCTCCTGTTTACAAATGTTTTAAAAATTACATACTAAAATACAGGCTTATCTCAGGTTATTATTATTTATTAAAAATCATCAATTTCGTTATTTTCAGTTCTTATAGAAAGTAAGCAAGGAGATTTTTTTATGAGGCTATAGTGATTGGTTGGTGCCAACTGACAGAGGGTATCTTGTATCAAAATATTCCAATAATATGTGCCATGGAGATGGTGTCTGCTGTTATGGGGATTTTATAGTCATAATTCCAGGAACTGGAAGTGGAGAGAGGTCTTTTCTGTGAGATTAAACACTGACTAAAAGAGCACATTTGCACACTGTTAATGAGCTTCCACATATCTTTTTGTGTGAAATTTAATTTAGTAGAAGAAACAGATAATAAAGGGTGGCCGCAGTGGTGCAGCAGTAAGCATTGTCACCTTACAGTAAGAGGTTCTCTGGTTCAGTCCTCAGCTGGGGTGCCTTCTGTGCAGAGCCTGCATGTCCTCGCTGTGGTCATGTGGGTTTCCTCCAAGTGCTGGGTTTCCTTCAGGTGCACCGGTTTCCTCCCATATCCCAAAGACATGCTGTAGGTGGAATGGATACTCTAAATTGGCCCTAGGCATGCGTGCGTGTGTGTGCCTTCTGTGAAAGGTTGGGCACCGGGCTGGCAACTCAACCCCATAAAACTCCACTGCCAATCATGAGCAGACAGGTGATCTGCTGTGGTGACCCCTAACTGGGAAAAGCCAAAAGAAGAAATAGATAATAAACAAAAATAAAACAAGTAAACATTCAGTTGAAAAGCAGCACAGGTGAAAAACGCAAAATTAGATTATGCCAATTCTTTTTTAATAGACGTACAAAGTATATTAAAAAAATATGCCAATTCCTTTTTCAGGGAGTCAAGTATGTCTTTGTAGTTGGTTGACTGGTGCTTAGAGGTAGCTGTTTGGGATGCTAGAAAACAGATGGTAGTTGTTCAGATAAACTGCACCATCTATTACATACAGGATTCGGAATTAAGAAACTCTGAAGGTACTGAGGATTATATTTTGCTATCTTATGCAACACCGAATACAATCAAAGTCTGAGTGACATTGGTTAAGTTAGTTAGCAGTGAAACAAATGGTTTCTGCTAATGAATGGAAAACATCCTCTCTTCTGTATTGCACCTTCAATTTACTGTTGTTTCTCCAGACAGCAGATTCAACTTCATACTGCCTTTCAACCCTAGACAAATGCATTTGTACTGTTTTTACTTTCACCTCAGCACAGCAGTCCTGTGGTTAAGAGATAAACACAATAGTCTGACTATTATTAAATCATATGCCTTGCAACACTGTTACACAATTTTCAGTTTATTGCTAAATTCAGCCTCATTATATTGAATTAACCCATAACACTTGTTGTGAGGTTTACTTTGGCATGCTCTGGCTAAACCATTTTAAATAATATTGATAATTATTCAACAATTTCCCTGAATGAAGTAAATACTGCGTGTGGTAGAATTGACTCTTATTTGCAAGAATACCTTGTGGAGAAAAGGTTAACTAAGGAACTTTTTGAAGGAATAAGGGTAAATAGACCCAGAGTACCAACAATTTTTGGCATACCAAAAGTTCATAAAAAGATAGTAGATCTATCATTCGGACTAGCCACAAGGGGTTGAATATATATCCACTGGGGTTTTATATAGACAGTATGATGAAAGATATTAGTATGGGGGCAGCCCACTTGATAAAAGACTCATGGGAATTTCTTGGTAGGTTAATAAAATAGTTATGGTCCAACAATTTAATCTTCTTAACTGTTGATGTTACGGACTTGTTTTCAAGTATACCTAGGGACATAAGTCTAGAATACTTCCAAAATACCCTAACAATATTTAGTGGTTTAACTAATGATAAAATTCAGTTCTTGGTTGAGATAATGTCTATAGTCCTTGATCATAATTATATATTTTTTGAAGGTGAATATTTTAAGCAAACCAAGGGGAGTGGCTATGGGGTCACCCTGCACCCCCGCTTATGATAACATGTTGTTGCTGGATTATAAAACTAGTACAATTTTCCCTTCGTTATATATGGAAAATGTAAAAGTCTATTTGGGATTCCTGGATGACATATTTGTTTTATGGAAGGGACCAGAGAAGTTGATAGGGGATTTTGTAGAAGTTTTAAACAGATTGATGGATTTTTTAAAATTCACATTCAGTTATAATAGCAGAAGTATTCGCTATTGGTATACTAGGATTTCCCATACCAAAAGTGGTTTTAAATCTATAGTTTATAGGAAACCAACATTCAGCAATTCATATTTGGACTTCAAAAGTAGTCATCCTTACAATCAAAAGAGAAGTGTGATCAAAGGACAATTTATTAGGATAGCGACAATGGGAAAGGTGTCTGAGATGTTTATTGCGAGAGGTTACCCCTTGGGTTTAGTGAAGGATATGGAAAATTACATGACAAGTGAGTGTGGAAAAAGATACAAACCCCTATTGGGAGGGGTGGATGCCTTGGGGAAATCAATGGACAAGGGGAGAAACATTAATTATGAAAGAGCACTGGTTATTGAGTATATGCCGCAAGCTCAGGAAATAAAAGATATAGTTAGTAGAAATTGGAATATTTTAAAAAAACAACCAGGTCATTCAGGGAGTTGTGGGATCTACACCAAGATTTTTGTTTCAAACTGGGAAGAATTTGAAGGAGAGTTTTAAGGTAAGGAATGGTTATGGTGTGGGTGAGGATAAAAAAGGTACCACAAAATGTGGTGCATGTCCGCAATGCAGTTTTATTATGGAGGATTTTGGGGAATTATTTTAAAACTAAAGTGAGATTTGTGAAAGGGGACTGTGGAACAACAAATGTATTTAGCCAAATGCTCAGATTGCCCGGCATTTTTTGTAGGGAAAACCGAGTGTCATTTTAGGACGCAAATTTATGAACATCAATATAATATCAGTAAAGGTAACAAAAACAGTGAGCTGTATAAACACTCAAGATTTTGCTCACATTATAAGAGATTTACTTTTGGCATATTGAAAAAGGTAAAAGTAAACCCTGGGGGGGGGGGGGTGACTTAAAAGTAATTTTGGAAGCCAATGAGGTGAGATGGCAGGTCCAGTTGAATGCCACCTAAAATCAAGGTATTAATGAAGTGGTCACATTTAGTCATCTATTAATTATGAAGGCTGAGAATTATTACTGCTAATTAATGATTTGAAATTGTGACCCAAAATTTGTAATATTTAACTAAACCTTATCGAATATATATTTATGGTTGAAAATATTTGATGTTGTGGGTGCTAAAGGTAAGGGGGTTATAAGGGACTGACTAAAAAGATACATTGTGGACTTGCTTAAGAGTGGGTATTTGGATGTGTAAACAATTTTATTTTATTTTATTTTATATGCTTAACAGAAATTTATTTATGGGTGATTTTAAGGTCTGCTGAACTAGGCATGTGTTCAATTAACTTGCTGAAAGTTAAAAAGAAAATGAGTTGTTATCATAAGTTCCTAGGTCAAATTCATCCATGCAAGGGTTAACCATAACCACTTGTTTGATGACGTTTATTAGAGTTAATGAGTGAGTTAAATGATCTAAAATGGTGGAAAAGATTTGTTTAAAGTTATTCTGAAGAAGTCCAATGGAATGGCCGAAAGTGCTTAATCATAAATATTTGTAATGGTTTTAGCCACGTTTTTATTGTTTTTTTAGTTATTTTGTAAAATAAAATTATGTTTTTCCAAAGGACTGCTTAGGCTTCTGGCATTACTACTTTAATCCTTTTGCTATCGTGGTTGAGTGACACTACACCGATTCATTTTGTGTTAAACCATTTTGTTCTTGTTTTAATCTGTCTATGTTGTTATTATAATTTTTCTTCTAGTTAGAATTTAACTCTGAATTTGTTATTTTTAATGTTAATACTTGCAGTTTTAAAACTGAAGTTCTTTTCTCTTTGCATTCATGCTTTTCTTTGACATCCCGATTGCAAATTTGACCATGGTTATGTTCTTTATATTGATCACTGCTGCAGTAGCTGTAGCTATATGGGCTATATCCTGCCAGAGAACAACAAGCGGCCATATTCCAAAGTTTCGGGACACCTTCCATGTGGCCAAACTGTCAGGCAGCTTGAGAGTTCTGGGTTTTACTTATGGAACTTGTCCTCGGAGTGCAGTGATTATGCAGTTATATGGTTCCACTAACACCTGAAGTGCAGGACAGTTTTCTGGTTTGTAGATTATTTATTCTATTTATTTTTATTTATTTTATATTTGATTACTGGGTTGATCTGACTGGGCAATCAGATGCCCATTTTCAGCAGACACCCGGGGGAAAAAGCTCCACATACATGACAATCATAAAAATACAAAATACAAAAATACAACAGCTCCACATACATGATAAAAATACAAAAATCAGAGATGAGTACAAATTAATAGAGCAAACAAGCAACAGAATAAACAATAATATATCATGGCATAGTATGATGAGAAGTTATAGATGTGAACAATATATAGAGTATACAGTGGTAAAGCAGAAAATATAATGTATTTGAGTAAGGAGGCACAGTAATACTATATGCAGTTATATACATTCATTTAAAAATATAGTTCATTATGGTAGTTATTTTTATGTGTTTGACCTTTGAGTAGTGCCAGAGGAAGATGTATCTGAGTGATGGTAGTAGGGCTAGCCATGGTCAGTACAGGTCAGTACAGGTACATTACCAGATGAAACTGAGGTGGCTTTTAAATGGGTTTTAAAGGTGGGACTGCTGTTTTGCAATCTGATATCTGGTGGAAGAGAATTCTAGATTTTAGCAACTGTGTAGGAGTAGAGTGATTCACCAGCACTGTGTCTACACTTAGCTACTTCAAGAAGGGCTTTGTGTGTGGATCTCAGCTGATGAGCAGAATTTTGAAAGTTAAGTAAGCCTGAGAGATCAGGAATCTTGTTAGGCTGGTACAGCAAGTAATGAGCCATGGTGAGTTGGTTATAGTTTAGTAAATTAGGGAGTTCTAGACAACTTAGTTGTTTTAGTGAGTGATAGCGGTGGGAGTGGAAATTAGAGTTGGTAGCGAATCTAGCTATTTTATTATAGCACATGGACAATGTGTGTAGATCTCTTGTGAAGGTTTGTTAATACATGGGGTGGATAGAGCAATATATAGAGAGAACGTGAGTTCTGGATATAGTAATTTTGGAGTCTTTGGTTACATAGTTTTTTAGTGGTATAGGGTTCCAAGTTTTTTATAGACTTTGTATATGGTTTGTGCTATATGTTTGCCAAACTTTAGGTTTTGGTCAAGTATTACACCAAGAAGCTTATCTTGTGATACTGTAGAGATTTGGATGTTAATGGCACAACTGATAGAGAAAAGACCAGAAGAATCAATAGTTTTGGTAGGGTGGAAAAAGAATAAGTTGAATCTTTTGGGAGTTAAATATTAGTTGTGAGTTTTTTAAATAGTTTTTAATATTGGAAAAGGCCTCTTAGGTTTTAGTTTTGAGTGTTTGAAGGGTCGGGCTTAGCATATCTATGTAGTATCGTCTACATATTGGACTATTGTAGCTTCCTGGGGGAGGTGCAGAAGGTGTTAGTAAAGATATTAAATAGTAGGGGTCCCTGTGGTACACCTACTTTTACTGGGAGAAGGGGAGAGAAGGAATTATGCCACTTGACTGCGATGGTGGTGCTGCGGTAGCGTTGTTGCCTCACAGTAAAACGTTGTCCTGTTCAATTATCAGCTAGAGCATCTTCTGTGTGGAGACATGCGTGAATAGGCGTACCTTCATTGAAGGTTGTGCGTCAGGGCCGGCAACTCAGCACATAAAAATCTACTGCCAATTATTAGTGGACTGGAGTTCTGCTGTGGCAACCCCTAACCGGGAAAAGCTGAAAGAAGACCAGAAGACCAACTGTTTGTTGGCAGTTGGATAGGTAGTCTTGAAACCAGAGCAAGGACAAGTTGTTTAGGTTGAGTTTGGCTAAAATAGTAAGTAGTTTGCTGTGGGATACTGTACTGAATGCTTTGGACAGATCAAGGAAGGTGGCAGACACTAGGTTTCCTTGGTTCCTATATTGAATGACTATGTTGGTGAAGGATATGAGTGCTGTGGTGGTGTTATGGGATGGCAAAAGCCATGTTGGGTGTTGGTGAGGAGACAATTTGCAAGTAAATCTTTCATCAGCTGAGCATGGATACATTTTTCAAGGATTTTTGATAAAGGGGGGTAAGATTGCTATGGGGCAATTATAAGATGAACAGTTGCTAACTGGGAATAGGGAAATTGTTGGAAGTTCTAGCCTGCCTAACTGTTTTAAGGCTAGTCAGCGGTGGAATTTAGCAGATTGTTTTCTGGCAAATTTAGGTATCTTGTTATAGCATTTCTCAGTTTTTATTAGTAGGGATCATTGAAGTTTGATATAGATAGGGCTGTGTATAGTAATATATGCAGAGTCTTTTTTTTACCTAACTAGTTGAAAAGTATTTGCTATGATATAGGAGTCAGCGGACCCTGATATGCTCCTTGAAGCTATAATGCATTGAGGTAGAAAGATATTTTGTAAAGTTTTAAGAAATTGTCTTTGAAACTGTGCTAAGCTATTAACAGCACAATGAGTACACAAATTAAGAGAAGCACTGAAAGTACATAATCGTTCCATGCTCTAGTTATGCAAGCATTACATGCAGACCTGTGAGATAGCGAGCATACATACCATGGTGACAAAAAGCAAAACTATGAACAAGCCGAAAAAGGGAAATAGGAATGAATGCATTGAATCAGAACAAATACCTGCCACAGAACACATTCAGCCAGAAAGTTCTGATTTAGTTAAGCATCATAAATGGCAATTAGCTTAGAAAATGACTGCTAAAACATTATTTGAAACAATCAATTGAAAGCAATTACTATAATGCAAATCTTGTTTAGCCAAGTTGCTTAAAAAAGCTATGGTTCCTTCTGAACTGAAAAGATTGTCATCAGTTTATTGATACTATACTGAGCCTAAGCTTTCAGGACCACCATTTTGTTATGACCTGGCAAAGGTACAACATACTAAATCCAATTATTCAGTCCAACATAGTCTTTATAAAGATGTATTACTTTTCACATTATATCTCTGTGCAGTATGGCTAAGTAAATTGGTCAGGGTTACATTCTATATACAAACTGCAAGTGATTGCAGCTAGTAGAAATAAGCCTCATGCCTTTATATGATTCATTGTCAAGCTATTGTCCCACATTGCATTAAATATAAATGAATAAAACTGACTGAGAACAATAAATAAAAATAGAAAAAAAAATAAATTGAAGCACATATGAATCACATAAAGCTACTAAACAGCAGGTGGCTTGTTAAAAGACCTACATTGTTAATTAATATATAACCTTGTTCTAAAGGTTGTTTTCAGAAACATGCATTTTGCAAGGGTTAGCAGAAATTAATGAGCTAATGTGTATTTTTTTCAATAAAATAAATGTGATATGACATCAAAGACTTCTGAAATATCATATAAGTGCCAGAAGTTTCACACCTCTCCTCCAAATCTGTCTGACTCTGATAGGAAGTCATGTATACACTGTTGCACCTTTTGAAGTCATGTATACACTGTTGCACCTTTTGATTTTTTTTCCTGGCTTATTTGGTCTCATTGCTATAAGCAGATTTTGTCTGTATGTAGATTTTTCTGCAGTCAGACTTATAAAGGCAATACCATATCATTTTAGCAGACATTTTACACTATATTCTAACATCTGCTTTATTGATACTGCATATTTAGACCTCATTATTGTATTTTCAATGATTATTTACATGAAATGTAACTGAGACATTATTAAACACAGTAGAAACATCTAACTCACACCATATCACATTTACATAACTCTCTGAGTGACTATCCCCGGGATTCATGAAACTTGCGCCAGGCGCAGGCATAACGTAGGTGGTCTAACACCAAATATGGCCACCGAATGATTCAGGTACGATCCAATTCCACATGCACTACCAGCATACGCCAGATCTGCGCAGCTCTTGGCTCATGTATGCCAATCACCCCATGTGCAGTAGTGCAGCATGCAAATGAAGGTACATAGCGATTCATGAAGTGGTGCAGGCGCAGTGTAAGCATACAGAAATGTAAACCAAAAAAAACGGTTTGCATTTTTCCAAACAGAACATCAGAACCATGAAAGCGGACCAAACATACGTATTACAAAGTTAACATATGCCAATGGCTAAATATACAGCCAATGACATAAAAAAACACGCACAACACATAAAAAATAACATTTAATGTCATGGCCACACTAATGCAAAGTTCAACCGCAGGGCATGTGTGCACAAACGGGAAAACAAGGAAAATATATACAGATGTCATAAAATTGCAATGTAACACAAATCATGATTTCACCATAATAGTCAATGGTATGCATGCTACACCACAACCATTGACGGTAGCTAACAAGGCTGCTAGTAGCAACCTGCAGAACAGGATAGGGGAGGTGCCAGATTGCAAAGAAAAGAGAACTGTCACCGCAGAGAAACCTGCAGTAGATCGGCTATAGAACACATTTCGCAACACAATCCTGGGCTGGGAAAGTACAAAACAAGAAAGCAGGCTGCTAGATGCATGCCTGACAATGGGAGGGGAATCGTTATGAAAAGTGAAGGCAAGGGCAAGAGGTGATCCATGGCAGCTAAAGGTAATTCAACACCAAAGGCACCACAATAGCAGTACCTGTGGTAAAACACATAAGTAAGATACCCTGTAGCTCTGATTGTACATACACACCCTTTGACATCATCAGCTTCCAAAGCACAATAGTATAAAGTGTGAAGGCACCTCACACACACACTCGTGTATTCCCAAACACTGCACCATCGGTGTAAACAGATGGGGAACTTTTACAATGTACTTGCTGGGAGCTGCCATAGCTGTGATTTATCACCATGTGTTGGAGACTGAAGGTTGTGTGGAGGATGATGCTGACAACCACCTCAGGCCCTGGAGGAGGAAAAGAGTGTTCAGACCAAGGGTAACCTACCAGGGGCTAGATGATCTGGAGATAGTAGAGCGTTACAGGGTGGACAGGGACATCATACAGCAAATTGTTGAGCTGTGCCGGCCACGCCTCAGAGCCAGAAACAACAGAGGGGAACCCATCCCAGTGGACATGATGGTATGTGTAAGCTTGAGAATACTAGCCACAGGTACCTTTCAAAGGCCAACTGGAGATATCATGGGGATATCACAGGCATCAGCATCCAGGGTACTCCACCAGTTCCTGAATGCCATGTTACCACATGCCAATGAGCATATATACTTCCCCCGAACTCAGGAGGAGTTGGCCAGCAATATGCACCTCTTCCACCATGTGGCAGACTACCCAGAGGTACTGGGTGCAATAGACTGCATGCACATACATATCAAGTCACCACCCGGTGAGCATGGTAGGCACTACATAAACTGCAAGGGATTCCACTCCATCAACTGCCAGGTTGTGTGCAATGCCCAGGGCATTATCACGGATGTGTGTGCTGGCAGCCCTGGAAGCTACCATGACTCCCACATCTGGCATGCCTCACAGCTGTACCAGGTATTCGTCAGGGGGGACATCCCATATGGCCACCTTGTGGGGGATGCTGGCTATGCACTGGAGCCATGGATGATGACTCCCATCAGAAATGCACACACACCCATGCAAGAATGCCATAATGAGGCACATGCACAAACCAGAATCATCAAAGAGCATGTGTTTGGGATACTGAAATCACGGTTCCGTTGCTTGGATATATCTGGTGGAGCCTTGCAGTACTCTCCAGGCACATGTGCCCATATCTTCATAGTATGTGCCATGCTAAAGAATATGATCCTGTGGAAACAGCTGCAGCAGGGACATAATGGTGAAGGCCCTCACAGCTCACCGTAGTTGCCAAGGGCATCACAGGCACAGAGGGATTCAGACCACGAAAACCCTGTGCCAGCCCCAGTAGGCAGATGGAGGTGTGCCCAATATGCCCATGCTTTGGCAAAGAGGGAATGTATAGCACATACACTGACAGTGTAGGCCCCTATGGACTGACATATTTCTCCACCTGCACGCACAGTAAAATGGATGGCATGCACACACAACCACCTGTAAATTGTCATGTATAGGTGGTCTACTGTGTGCATCCTACATAGGCAGCCCTCAACTCTTGCACACACAACAGCTAATGGTACAAGGTAAGTCAACACCTGAACAGTAAATTATGCTAACAGCATGTGTTGATACTGTATGTATAGGTTCCTAGGTACATTGGTAGGTACATGCCTAATTGTCAGAGGCCATTCATAAGCCTAGCCAAAATGTGTCTGCTGTCGCCACCCCATTGATTAACTAACTGTCCCTCTGTGGAGCAGAGCCAATTGCGGGATCCCTGGGGAGTAACTACTGTTCCCCACCCACTCTGCAAGGATTCCCTGGTGTGTTAATGAGGGGCTCCATATTATGTAATCAGGGATGTAGTTCCAAAGCATGGGAAGTACCCATGACAGGTATCTGTCACCCCAGCCTTCTCCAGTTATGGTTGTGGCAAGGTGTAGCACATTACAGTATGTGGCTCAATGTGACATGGATTCCCATAGCTGGAGCACACCCATTAAGCATCACTTGGACATAACATTAATAGGTATCATCCATATGTAAACTAACTGAGTTACACATTTGTTTGCAGTATGGAGGAACAGCCATAGTACAGTCCACATACTAAACACCATAACACTTGTACATATCCCAGATGCCCCAGTGGTAAAGCCACTGACTGTCTCCAGCATGTTCCCAGTTCCACGACCTGCAAGGGCTGTTACTTAATTCCGATGTCCCGAATAATGGATGTTGGATGCAGGTCATTAGAGCATGTTTAAGCACGTTAGCGGGTTTTTGTGTCGGCAAGTGCCAGTAAGCGTCGTTTAAACATGACTACACAAATATGCGCAAAACAGGTCTAACCATTGCTGAATATCACGCAGATTATGGGCAAAGCTGCCCAGAACCTCTAAAATTTGCGTTATTCACCCTTGTACTAATAGTGCCTGCTCTGAGAGGTAAAATGACCACTGCCAGGAGTAGAACATGCAACCATGTACACAATCACCTACCAGTAAGCTACCTGAGATGTACCAATGTCAGGTGTGTATTGTGACAGGTTAAAACACAAAAGGGAGGAGTTCAGGAAATAGTATACACTGCCATGTACCCAACAAAAGGTGTGTTCTCTCTCTCTCTCTCTCTATAATATAGAGAGAGAAAGGGTGATAGATATATGTCAATATATACGGATATACATATATATGCAAATATATAGATAGGTTAACAACATGTATACAACCATGGAGGTACATATAAATAGGATACTACCAAATACTGAATGCTTTACATACCGACATGTGTAATCACGAGGTTTAAAGACTGAAAGACCACAGTACCGGAACACTAGAACCACGAGTACTATTATCATGATGTTAAGGGACATTTAGTTAGTGCTTCTGGTGCTGCGGTCCAGGTAGGTACTGTGTTTAAGTGTGTTTCTGATTGCTGTAGTGTGTGTAAGTGTGTGTTCTGAGTGCAGTGTGTGTTTCCGGGGGACTGTAATGCATGTGTGTGTGTGTGTGTGTGTGTGTGTTTGCTTTGTGTGTCTGTTTGTGCTATCCCAGAGGTGTATTATTACAGTAGGTGTGGTGTGGGGGCACAGCCACCCAAATGAGGTGTGTATGGGGGCATGGTCACCTGGCCATACGTAGTGTAGGATGGTTGGTTTTGATCTGATGGGTAGCAGTGTGTCTGTGTGTGCATGTGTGAGTTCTGTGTTTGTGTTAGTTCCGGGAGTTTGAGTGTTCAGTATTGTGGGGTTTGGGAGTCTGTGAACGGTAATGTGGTTGTTGGAAGTATGTGCATTTGTGAATCCTTGGGTATGCCGCATACAGCAGTTGAAGTCTTCAAATATGTGCACAACATGGACCATAGCAATCAGACATTCCACCACAACCGAATGTTATGAACAAAGGATATGGAGAGTATATATATCTATACACTATTACAAATATGTGCTATGGACATGAGCTAAAGATAGGGTTACCACCTGTCCCACCTTGTGAGGGGCAGTCTCTCTATGTGTGGTAGTGTCCTGACCAAAATGAGAACAAATACTAATGTCCTACAATCTCGAGACATTGTACATGTTCCATATTTAATGTAATGATTGCATAAAATAGTAATCTGTATCTAAAATACCTACATGTAACAAGAAACAAGATAAGCAAGTAAACCGCTACAAGAATATAAGCTTTTATATAGGCATATATGTAAAGTTCTATACTTTTTACTGACTGTGGATATATGTCGACCTCTAAAATCCGATGTGTGTCCTCCAAATGTCCCACTATGGCCATTTGAAAAGGTGGCAACCCAAGCCAAAGAGGTTCAGTCACCAACACAACTCCAATGAGTGCAAATATCTGTAACAGAAATACACCAGACTGCTTTCACGTAGCAACATTTCATTACATACCGATATATTTCCGAAGGGATTGAAGGACCAACATCACCTGCATGCTATATAGGAACCAATTAACAATGGCTTAATGAATAAGCCTGCAATAACCATAGTATTAGTCTACTAAATGATAGGTCTTCAATTAGGGAAGGAGCCCTCACACACATATGGAATATGTATAAATGCAGTTCCTGCACACCTTCATCTGCTATGTACACCCACCAACATCTCCCCCACAACCGAAACAATTGCAATACAGACTGTAATAACATCACGGACATCCACTCACTCTATGATATCTGCAGAAGCCTTAACATACCTTGTGAGAGACACACTATAATGGCCCTATGTGAAATTGTTGCTGTTGTACAATGGAACAGACGCTGATGTTACAGGGTTTGGTTGCAATAATCCCATATCAGACGGCTGATATAACAGCTACACACATGTAGATCTACATCCTCTAGCCATTACACACAATCCACGGGGGCCATGAAGTTAAAATATCTCTGTGTGTCTCCATACAGCTGTTGCAATTCATCACAAACAACACATCCAGGCCGTCTTCCTTGAAGGTAGAGCAAAGGACCAACGCCCAAGTGGAGTATTCAATTATACCCCACTGTTGCTATGCTGATGTGCATGTAATCATCTACTCCAGAACACCAATTGGTGGCAGGATACCACATGTTACTGGTATCTAAGCATAAAAGGATGGCTTGTCATACATTCAAACCGTATGTACATACGAGAAAACCGTTAAAACAGAAATGGAATAGGACTGATATTATCGTCAACTCGGAATACTAATAAGGTATGTAGAACACTCAATATGTTAGTGTATGTAGTACCTGTCCTGTATTAATTAAAATGTACCCAATGCATATAGTGGGAAAAGGAATGATGTAGTGATGTATTGTTGAGCATAGTAATGCTCATAGAAATTGTGTGTACTGCTGTGGGCCACAAGGTAAACACCTCATACACCACAAGGGATGCTACATAAGGACTTTAAACACAACAGTTCCACTCCAGCCGCTGCCAGTGGCAGGGTTTGTCCAACAAGTACGTGTCATAACAGGGGATAGTATATGTTGATATACTGTAACACTAGGCATATGTATGGGCATATAACTGAGAATAACATGTCTAAGGTGGTCCTGCTGTGCAATTATGATTTGCATTGTGGGATATTGTTGCAAAAATGTGAAATGTACAGTATTGTAGGTAGATATGTCTAACATTTTACATAGCATTACTGTTATATTATGCAAACATCAGGTATGTCTATTGGCACATACAATACATAATAACAGGATACATATGACTTGTAGTCACCAGACAGTTCATCAGCATGATAGCTAATTGAAATGGAAGAGCTAGTCAATTATCCATGCACAAAGGACATGTAATAGCTTCATAGGTTCATAGTTAGGTACTATGCTGTCTGGCCAAGTCCATTCGTAAGCCTAACTACAGTGTTTTCACTTGCAGCACCTCCCTAGGTTAGTGTCCTGTGCCTGTGAACAGCAGAGCCATTCGTTTCCTGCACCTCTGTACAGCAGAGCCACTGCAGTGGTCCCTGGTGTACATGTCTGTCTCACATCCCCCCATCGAGGTATCTCTTGAAGAGTGCTAGTGAGGGTCACTGCCTGATGTACATAGGAATCATGTTCCAAAGCATGGTGAGTGTCCGGGTCAGGAATGTATCCCTCCAGCACTTCCTAGTCATCATTGTGTTTAGGTACATATCCCAGAGCATGTGGCTCTCAGTGGCTTTTGCTTATGTGGAGCATATCCATCAATATTGTTTTGGACATGGGCCTTGTATGTTCAGCAGAGATCACCTCTGAGTATGCGGTATGCAAATGAGCACAGTTGGGGTTTCTGTAGTTGGGCTGCATATGTCATCCTTCGGAGGTCAGTAATCCTCTTGGTGTGGTAATGTTGTGGTATTTAAAGCCATTGCTGTTGGCTCGTAAGATATATCCCAAATGGGGTGTTGTACCCTTTAATGTGTTTCATAAGTCATGAGTAGAGAGGCACAATGGATGCCTTTATTCTGGCTACAACCCCATTAGAGATTAGGGTGGTCACTTAGAAGGATATCCACACCACCTTGGCAATATGGTTATCAAAGGAATGGATGCTATCTACTTGGGTTCTAAGATCCCTTATTATGTTTTATGTATGTAGGGGACTACCACCTATGTCATAGTCCATGGGTGATTGGTGTAATCCAAAAGGGATGTCTATGCACCTTGTGTCATGCAGCTTGAGGCCATGTTATTGACACCAGGTATGTGTCCCAGTGACACCCTTATGCAGGGTGTCTGTATCAGCTGGTGAATCAATCATGGCCCCTAGTTTGCAGTCGTCTGCAAACCTATTCAGGGTAAGTCCTTCTGTGCTAGCCTGTACCTCAGAGAAGCATATACCGAACATGAGGGGCCCTATGACCGAGCACTGGGGGACGCCCATTGTAACTGATTTACAGCAGGAACTAGGGTATGCTACCCTCACTGTGTGGGTTCTGTCCTTGAGCCACTTTGCATAACATCTCGTGATGTAGGGGTTGATGTGCCAGTGGATGTGTATGTTGACAATACCAGAATGGGGAACGGTGTTGAAAGCCTTTGAGAGGTCAAGGTAGGCTGTGTGGACCTCCTTACCCTCATCTACTGCCTTGGCAACTGGGATGCTGTATGGTCACATGGATTCTGTGTTCCTGGCTTTACAGAGTGCAGCTTTGAACTGTGTAGTTGTGATCGCAGGGACTCTGCATTGTTCCTGTATAAATATGTGCCCTTTAGGGTGTGAGAGGGGTGTAAAGTTAGCACTGAACCTATCGGCCAGGATGTTGCCAGTATCAGTCAGTTCTGTAATGTTCATGCCTAACTGCTGTATGTCAGAGCAGATGTTGGTATCGCCATCAAGAGTAGTGACATACCTCTAGAACGCTTTGTGGTAGTCCTTGGAATTAGTCATGGTAATGTTTACGTAGCTAGCTTTGGAGGATGTGATAAGGGATCTCAGATTCCTACTGAGGCTGACCAGGGAGCTCCTCCACTCATGGGATTGTACTCTACTTTGCAACAGTCTCCTCCTTCTGTTGTACATTATGTCCATGGCAGTGGACCACCAGAGTGGCGTCCGTTTTCTGGTGGGTACCGTCATGGCTCTATTTGGGATAGCATGATCCATGCAGTCGTGTAAGTGCTAATTAAGTGCAGTTGTGTATGATTGAGCGGTTGTAACTGTATTGTCTATCTGCACGGGTGTCATGACGTTTACTACTGCTGTCATAAGAAGCTTGAAGTTGGCTTTGTAGAAATATTGTACTGTGTTTTCCATAAAGGGTGTGGTGCCGGAATGTGGATAACAAGGGTGATTAGCGTACGTTCGGATCTGACCAATGAGGCGATAACCCCAGGTGTGGAACACCAGTCACACATGTTGGTAATGACCAGGTCTAGCATATTGTTGGCCCTGGTGGTGGTGTGGATAGGTTGATCCAGCCGATTGGAGGTTATGAATCCCAGAAAGCATTGGCCTAATGTGTTGGTACATAAGAAGGTATCCCAGTTAATGGTGGGGTAGTGTCAGTCGCACATCAGTAGTTTATGTTTGAACCCTACTTTCCAGTACACCAAGAAGTGAGGACCGTTAACCGTGGGGTATGGTGTGGAATCTGTAGCAAGCTACAACTTGTATAGCAGTTATGACCAGAGTTAGTTGCACTTGGATTACCTCTGATGCATTGTGCTAAGCAACCAGCCTGGAGGTGTGGATATCCTTGGGAAATATGGATACACCTCCACCGTGGGTGTTCCTGTCCTGGTTACATGACTGAAAGGAATGGTATGAGTAATAGCCTGGTAGTGCAGGGGTGCTCTCAGGAGCCTAGAAGCAGGTCCCAGTCACTGCACAGATATCGAAGTGGTCCATTACAAGGAGTGCCTCGGGTGAGTGCATTTGAGATGAAGATGTCAAGCACTGAGTAGCATTACCCTCAGGTTTTGCTTGCCTGTTCCTGTTATGGTGGTGAATATGTTATTTGAACTGTGCCTAAAACAGGCACTATAGGAGCAGCAAGAGCCTTAGACGTTATCCATAATGACAGGGCCGACAGGTGCAGGACATCTGTGCCAAAGCATTGTGTTCTGTCGACCATGTCATTCAAAGCAGAAAGATACTGGACACCCTTGGAATGACACCAGAAGCACAGCCAATTGTTGATATAAATAATTCAGTCCTTGTACTGCGTTATCAGTCTGGACAAATGCCGAATGCTTCTCAGGGCTAGGGCGATACCTGCCTGGGCTGCAAGATCAGAGAGTTATTCCATGTCTCTGTACATGTAGTCTAGGAAGGTACATCTCAGGGCATTCACACTAAGATGGAGAATGACACAGTCATATTGTACCTGTTGAGGAGTGACCTGAGTGCATAGGTTCTGTTGCAGATCCTGTTACCCGACAGGCAGCTGAAAGTAACTATCACCTTGTGTAGCCTGCTGAGTGGGACATTAGTGTGACTGCCTATAGAGTCACCTATGACTAGTGTGTTGGGTACGTTATATCGCCCTATTGGCTGTGGTTGATGGGCACACTGAGTCTGTGGGCTATAAGTAATTGGTGTTGTGTTGGGTGATGGGGGCTGCCTGTGTTTCTGCTTTGGAGTTCTCTGTTGCCTAGACAGAGTAGTATTGAGAGGCTCCACAAATGTTGTAGTCTTACTATGTGTGGCCTGTGGTGGTGGAGATCTAGTGAGACTATGTTATGAGTGTGGTGTGGTGCAAACGTTTAACATCCCCACATGATTGTCAGGTTCTTTCTGGGTTGGAGAGAGCTTTACCTCCAGCATGGCTAGATATGTGCATCTCCCACAGGTTGTAGTGTTGTATGTTAGGAGGGGAGTATTGACTGTGTACACGAGACAATTTCTATATTGCCTCATGATGCCCATATTCATCATATAGACAGGCAATAACACTGGGAATTGACACTTGGACTTGCCTGAATATTTAACTATTTACCACTAGATATGTGAGGAAAGTGTGTACAACAGCTGTTTTACTCTAAGCAAGTGGGAAATGTAAGTACAAACAGTGTTTACCTGTAGGTAATGAGGAGGATTGAGTGCTATAGTAATTAGTAGCTCATGATGTGCTTACATGTTCTGAACAAGTGCTGAGCATGAATAAGCAATACAGATAGGGTGTCGGATAACATAAACACACTGCCCCCCCCAACAGGTACACAATCACATATCCATGAACACTACAGAGCCCCTGTAATCATAACTATGATGGTACAAGGTGCACTCAGGCTGCATGGGACCTGTCCACATCCCTGGTTGTATCATACACATATTGCCAAACAGTTTGCTCTACACATACACATCATGTAAAACATAGTTTCATGTCAGTCTGTGAAAACACTGAATGGTGCACACCAACAGTTATCACAACCCACAAAGTGGAGACACCACTCATAATGGGAGGCACTGCACTACTACCCTGCTGAGTGTGGTCTGAAAGTCCATGAACCTTAATCAACGTATATGTTGTTAGCAGCACAGATGTAGATGACAGTACGGATGATTTTACACTGCATATCATACCTGTGACAGGTCATAGGACATCATCACCCACACTGTGTTCCACCTACACTCAGTATACTAGATGTACCTTTGTATGTCACAGGAGTGTTCTGCCAGTGGACTGCTGACAGAAGCAACACTGCAAAAGGTGTCTGAGTAATATGTGCATATCACACCAATGGCAGCTACAGTAAAACAGGGTTAATTTGTTGTACTGCCCCTCACTGTAGCCCATACCACACAGGCAAATGGGAGGCATCTGCCTATGTAAGTATGTGAATGGCTATGACCTAGGAGCAATAGCTGACTCAGTGTTGTGGACAACCTACAGAGAGGGCTTTGTGGGTGAGTTGTGTGACATATGTGCACAATCTGACAGCTGCATATTGCATTGTCACCGCTACGTTAATAACCCTGTACCCATAAACTACCACCTAGGCAGTGGTCAACATAATGGACACTGTGTGTAAGGGATGGTGCTGTGCAGTTTACCTCCCTGAGCTTGTGACATCACCAAGCCTATTATGTAGTCATAAGAGGCAACCTTAGTCATGACAGGGTGCCATCCATGAACATGCAGATCATTGTACAGCCATACTCATCACTTAAGTGACCAATATCGGATCACATATCACCTTTAAGGGTTATTGCCCATGTTTGGATGGGCGACACCAGCCTTCACAATCCTCTTCTCCACTATGTAGAATGATGCCTACCCTGCATAAAGACATGTTCAACACTGTGATGCTACATGTACATATCCTGATCTGAAATACATACATCATGGACATCCACCTTCCTAGTACAAGGATCACCACATGCTGGACAGATCCTTGTGCCATATACGTTATATACTCCTGCCATACTATGCAACCCTGTCCAGCAAAGCTGCACATTTCACCTCTGTCAGACATGGTGTGATGACCGCATGGTAGATGTATCATTAACCGTCTGGATCAGTTATGTGGCACTTCTTCACCTGGCGCCGGAAACATGGCTGTCAGCTACAGCTAGGTAACCTTACATCCTACACTCATACATGGTCCAGGGCATACAGACTACTACATGACCTTGGCCGTACATGCTATAGTTGATAACCATCCCTTCAAATACCATCCGGCTAGCCATTGTCCCATGTGTATCACATGTGCAACACAGGCGATATGTGGCAGTATGTTGAACTGCTGTACAGTGCCATGCAGATGTATATGGCAAAACACATACATGTAAAGGCTTCCATGTGCATGTCTGCATTGTCACAGGTCATGCCCATTAAGGCAGTGTATGTGTTGATTTGTGACATATACACAGCATCAAGGTCGACAGCATTAATGTGGACACATCCAGGCATGTGCTGATAGGTAAGAACACCAGTACAGGCAAACAGACATGCCCACATCAAGACAGCATCTGCATGGAGTACGAGCAATGTAATCAGGTGACACACATATATGGTGATAATATCAAATCCCCACTGAGTGTTACATGTGTGTGACAAAAACATGTCAGTGGTGTCAGTGTCATGAAGATTTGCAAAGACAACTGTTCATATGTAATAAATGTGATACACATGTATGTGCAGCTGTATCTCTGTGCATCTCTGAGATAGTGTGACCTGTCTCCATCATTATGTCTTCCAGATATGCCACGAGCAAGGCTCCCAGCCTATACCGACTTGGAGGATGAGGCCCTTATACCTTACCTCCAAGACAACTATGATGTCTTGTTTAGCCATGTGCCACAGCATGCATAGCAACATGATGACCTGTGGCAGGAACTTCGTAGAAGGGTTGATGATGTGGGTGGCCATAACTGCACATACCAGCAGGTGCACAGAGACTGCACGGACCTGTTCAGATGTGCGAAACAGCATGCAAAATGCAATCGCCAGTGAACAAGGTGCAACAGGTGGTGGGCCACCAACCCAGCCCCCACTCAAACTTACCGAGGAGCTACTGGCCAACCTTGGGACACCTTCAGAACAGCATTCACAAACCTTAGCTGCCATCGTAGAGGTGGGTGTCTCTCAACCATCGAGTCTGGAGTTGCCTGGTAAGTCACTACTGCACATATAACTATTATATCCCATATAGTTGCATGTGTCACTGTACAATATGTAATGTAACATCTGTGTATGCACACATGTGCATACTCCATAGTATATCCTATTGTACTGGTGAATGTGTTAACATGCACATTGCACCCTGTAGCTGTCATACAGTCGTGGATAATGATCATACTGCTGTGTCACCCCTATATAGGTACCTCTGGCATTCTGCAGAGACAGCAGACCATTGCAGATGAGGCAGTTATAAGTATCAGGCATGTTAATGCACAGATCTATTCGCCATGTGGCCAGTTAACACATGTGCACATAATGTATGGTCCGGTCACAATATACAGGTTGCATCTTTAATCCATCACACTGGCTACCCATGTGCAATACTTACAAACTAAATGAAACACTGACATGAAACCTCAGAAACTGTCATTGCTAGATGTGTGGACAGCTGTGCATACAACGGTGGAGGTGTTGTTCAATGTAGGAATATGTACAATACATCAGAACTACACATGTGAGGTACACAAACAGTACTACACAGTGAGCTGGAGTATGGGCAGCCCACAGGATTCACCATTGTGGGAATATGCCCCTGCAATGAATGCACACATTGTTATGTGCCATCAGACATGTCCATGACATGTAGTGGTCCGGCTGCAACATTGCCTCACTATCCCATAAAACATACCCCACATACCAAACATACAACCCTTTGTCTGCATAACCCTGTGGACAGTGACATATCTGACATCTATGGGTGTATGTCATATGGGACAACACAGACATGTGTGATAGATGGCCATCACAACCGTTAGGTCAACACATGTTCACATATGGCCATGGAGGATGGCCAGAGACATGTAGCAACATACAGTAGATATGATGTGTTTGTGTGTACACCCTGTTATACATTGGCTACACATGGTCCAAATATAGCCTTTGTTGAATGGTTATATTGCAGATGTGGAACACTGGACATCCTACAAGCCTGTGCACAGCTTGTGGAGGCGTAACTGCATTCGACCACATAAAATGTGTTGAACATCATGACTGTGCCACAGCATGACAGTAGTCACCTGTACAGCATTCACATACATACACAGACAACCACATCAGGCCACAGATACAGTACATTTCCCTTGCTGCTGTTGGACATGCATCTCATGTGTGTGGTACACAAATGTCATGTGGGACATGGTGTATTGACAAGTCTGCCATGTGTGGACATGGTTGCGAGGCAGCTAAAATATGTTTGCAGATGTGCAGGGGTGTCATCCGTATGTCCTTTGGTGACCTGTGTCACACATTACACATCATGATATACTGTGTATACACCTAAGCGACGTGGGTCACAACCACAGTATATATATATTGTGTATGCACACAGTCATGGCTATGCACTGTGTGTGTAATCCACACTGTATAGCAATAGAGATGCCTCATGATTCCATGCAATGGCACTGTGTCTGTACTTCACACTGTATAGCAATATAGACGCCTCATAATACCCTTCAATGGTCATGCACATCTGCTAAAGGTGCATTTTATCTGTGGGGCATACAGACAACACTGCAATGTGACACATTACACCACTGTATATGTGACAGGACACCATTGTGTCAAACATGTATGTATGTCAATGCACACATCAGCAGATTACATGTCATACTACATGTTAATGTCAAGGTCATATGCCACACATCAGCCATGTGTACTGTTAACCTGTGTTGGTCCGCTTGGTGTAACACAGGGATGCATGCTTACTACCATGATTGTGTGAAATGCATGATTCTGCTATGACACATGCTTGCTGGAAGGACAGTTAGCGTGTGGTAGCTTGGAACAGGAACGTGTGGTGGCTACGGAAGGTGTGTATTCACACCATGGTGTCAGTGAAATGACTGGAGATGGGCCACACAGGCATGTGGCCAGTGCTGCTCATAGGAGGACCTCTGGCCGACAGGCCCCTGCAGGACAGAGTGCAGCAGCTGGTGTCACCAGATGCATTTTTCAGACTGTAATGGCGGCACAGGCACATGCTGAATTGCAAAACAGAGAAGGGCAGAGGCTTCAGAGGGCTGTTATCTGTTATTTAAATGACAACATCCAGGCATTGGCTAATGCTCAACAGCAGATTGCTGATGTTTTGGATAGACGATTGGGTGACATGGTTGGAATCCTTGACCATGGCATTCCACGAGTGTGAGCTGTGTGAGCTGGAACATCTGGTAGGAGTGAGGCATATGGCACATGGACGTAGGCCAGCTACGTCACCTGGTGCAGGTCTACGTGAACAAGCTACCTCATATGCCCGCTCCCATAGTGGCGATAACAGCAGCAGTGCAGCTGGTGCTGCACTGTCCACACCAGGACACAGCAGGCCACGTGGACATGGCCCTGGATGGTCCCAGCGGTGACACGGTTCCAGTCGACATGTGTCATCGGACAGTACCCAATCTGCGCCTCTGGCTAGTAGTGCCCGTGCAACCCCTGGCAGGCACAGGTCATGTGGCCGTGGCCTGACACCGTGAGCTGTAAAACATGGTCTGTACAGTCTGGAGCTGTTGATAATACCCCTGTGTAGGCCAGACACATGGCAGAACTGTGTGCACACATACACACACACACTAGAAACATCTGTAGGGCACCACAACACTCACATGCATAACAACCATACATGGCCAATTAGATCACAGGCCCTAACCCACACACATGATGTCATCCACTGGCGCAGCCTAGGCCCCTGGCAAACATTATCACCCTGTGCATATGATGATGCCTGTGCCACACCCCTGTCATCCACACTATCGGTGCAGGGACATTTTCATATGGTCTGATGCACAGGGTGAACAGAATAGGGAGATAAGTGTAGATTACAATTGTTGTGTACAGCTGACATGCAGAAGACATACCATGTAGTACAGGTTTAGAATGCATTGTTTTCTGTTCACAGTATGTGTCTTGGTAACAACAGTAACAGCATGTCGGTAATGATGTCCTGCTTCCCTCCTTCAGGTCTAATTGCATGTGCCTTTGAGTACCAGTATTTGCAGTTTCCCATATGTAAATGCGGACTACTCACAGGCATGTATGGCAGTGCCAGCATGCTATTCGTAGCTTCAACCTCACTGTTAGAAAGGCTGACATTCCAAAGATGTCTACACATCTACTGATCCAGGAGCATGGGAGCTGTGTACTAAGCTAGAGTGGCTAGAAACGTGACATCCATACCGGGTGACATCACAGGTACAGTTACATGGGGTGGGGAGTTTACATAGCGGTCTACCTGATGACAAGAGTAGTGGCCATTTGATAGCTTGAGGCCTCACTGTGTAGCAGTAATACACATTCACATTACAGGATGAGAAAACACAACTACACATACACACACACACAGACACACACACGCACACACACACACACACACACACACACACACACACACACACACACACACACACACACACACACACACACACCTATGTCTTGCTTTCTACACTGCAGTATGTACAGATCTCTACGACAGTGTACAGGGGTGTGAGTAACAATTGGGATGTATTCCCCACCATACGTGGCATATATGGGCACACAAGCAAGCACACATGGCAGTACTGTGAATCAAACACCTGCTATCTTATGATACATATGACAGACATGCAGCAGTATTGCCCACATTGCAATGTGTACCAGCGCTACCTTTGGCAATTGTGCTGATATATGCACATGGGAGGTCTTAAGTGTTACAGGTGTCAGGTGATTTACATTCAGTGACACCCTGATCACTGTGTAGGTTGTATGTCTTCCCCTTCAATTAACAGAAACATAGCTTAGTGTTTGCACATGTTATGGTAGGATGGCTTGTGACACACCTGTGAGTTGTCTTCAGCAAACATCCATCTGCAAAGATGGCCCACCACTTTATGTCCACACATCCATCCATACCTGATGTACATCTTATCGTACTGTCAGAATTTCACCATATACAGTTGGCAATGATGGGACTGCATTGCAACTGCATGTTGTAGTAAGACACAGATCACCTGCAAACATCAGCTACTGCACACGCATGGTAGCTGAATGTACACCACTACATGTACATGTGTGTAGGTCCTACATTCCTGTCATTTAGCCACATTTGTAGGCATTGCTATTGGTGGACATGTGTAATGACATACATGACACATGGACTGTTGTATGATAAGATAGTTGTCATGGGTAACCAGTACAGAGGGAATGTTAACTCAGTCAACATTGCTATCACACCTTATGTACTGTTAGCATTCAACAGCCATGGACCTACCTTCCATGTGCATGTGTGTAATTGCTGTAGCCACCTGTCTGCATGAAGGACAGCAACAGCTATGCTATGTACATATGTGTTGTGTGTATGTGTGGGGCATGTACATATCCATGGCAGGTACATGTATGTCATATCCAAACATGAGGGTGTTTACTGGTGTACGTCAACAGTCATCTGTTACAGCTGTATATGACCCAGGGTCCCTGTTATGTGTACAGCCAACCTGGTTATGAACAGTGGTATCATTGCATTGCATAACACGATGCAACTATGTCAGTACATGGGTCGTCTGCACAGTTGCTGTAGAGCTAGGTACAGTCCACTGGTCATGAGTCACATGGTGTTGTACTAATATATGTTCTACCACATGTATGGATATGTGTTGCTGGTCCAAGGATGTGGTGATGTCTGAGGGCTACATCCTAGAATGCAGCTTTTGACATTGTGATCTGCACCTAACACATCTGTGATGCCTTTTGAGAGTGTACTGGTCAGTGCATGTGAGTGGCCTTCATGTATGTGGGGACACCACCACCTGGAGCGGTCCATAAAGGTGTTATGGTCCACATGTCTGTATATGAGGTATACGGTGGTAGTGCTATTGTGCACAACTGAGCCTTCAGCCAGGTGTTCCTCAATGCATAGATGTCAGTATTCCCCATTGTTGGATCTACATTGGCAGCTGTGATTACGAACTCTACACATCTAGCACTGTTTGGCATACACATACAATGCAGTTGTCCTCTAGGTGTCAGGGTGTTAACCTGGTCTCAGGACATTCATCTATGAATGGCACTATATGGGTGAAGTAGCCACTCCTGGCAGGACATCACCGTGGGTGGTATTAGTGTGCCAGGTTTAAATTGGTGCATCTAAGGTGATGGACAGCAGCAGCAGACGTTGTGTAGAAGATATATGTAGTGCAGAATTCATGCTAACAATGACAACTATTGACACCACTGTGCCCTTCCGTGTTTAGAATCAGAGTGCATACAAAACAGCCCTTTGCTACCAAGTGTGTGAGCATGCCCAGTAAGACATTGTGTAGATGGACACATAGTGCATTCTAAACGGTCGTGTGCTACTAAGTGTGTGAGCATGCCCAGTGACTCCTTGTATCGGTTATGTGCCTCTATGTGTATGGGCATGGCCATTGTAACCCTGTATAGCGTTAGTGGTTGTCCAGGCAACAGATGGCCATACCCCACTTCAGGATGGATTCCTACATTGAACACACTGGTTCACAGGTATGTACATCGTAACTGCCAGCATCCATGTCAATATCCGCATTCCTAGAAAGTCATATTGACAGTCTTGAAAGGTGTAGTGTCTGCAGCATGGCTCATATCTATGTAGTATTTTAATAGTGGTCCATAGATAGGCAGTTGTCCTGATCACACCACTGGCATGTGTTTGTCTCCGTCTGCCTGGGGACAGTAATATGCTTTTAGACTGCTCACACTCCATACAATCCCTATCAGTGTCTTTTCCATTGCTGATGATGTCACCCACGTAGAAGTATGCCTCTGGGAGTGCTGTGTCCCAGTAATCTCAGTACTGCATTCTGTAACTGCGTAATGCTGTAGTGTGAGAAGGTAGCAAGGTCTGTGTTTAAATCCCAGCCATGCCAATTGTGTGTGTGTGTGTGTTTCTGTCTGCCTGGGGACAGAGTAATGCTTTTAGACTGCTCATACTCCATACAATCCCTATCGGCATCTTTTCCATTGTTGATGATGTCACCCACCTAGAAGTATGCCTCTGGGAGTGCTGTGTCCCAGTAATCTCGGTAGTGCATTCTGTAACTGCTTAATACTGTTAGTGTGCTAAGGTAGTTAGGTCTGTGTTTTAATGCCAGCTGTATGCATGTTTCCATCTGCCTGGGGACAGAATAATGCTTTTAGACTGCTCACACTCCATACAATCCCTATCGGCGTCTTTTCCATTGCTGATGATGCCACCCACCTAGAAGTATGCCTCTGGGAGTGCTGTGTTCCAGTAATCTCGGTAGCACGTTCTGTAACTGCGTAATGCTGTAGTGTGATAGAATAGACAAGTAGGTGTTCTATTCCAAGGCATGACAGGTGTGTGCGTGTTTGGAAGTCATACCTTATGTGTTGGTATCTGTGAGTGGCTAGTTCCAGGATGTATTGAGGAGCGTGCTTTGTTGTTTTCTATATAGTGTCCATAAATGTCACAATCACCCAAGAGACTGGGTTGGGAAGGCATACACATACATTCGCCAATAGGTCTGGTGAGTAAATGTCAGCAGCCCTAATCTTACCCTTAATACAGATACAGTCTGAACCCATGTGACTCAACGAAACACACTTGCCTTGATAGTAGCACCAGTACATAATGCAGGAGGCGCATGTGGTTTCCTTTTCATTATTGTCTAATGCTTTGGTGTCACGTGGTCCGCTGCTGTGATATATATTCTGTGTATGTGTGTGTGTGTGTGTGTGTGTGTATATATATATATATATATATATATATATATATGTGTATATATGGATCTATCTTACAACGTCGACAAGTCAAAACGCCGAAAACGAAATCACCGACACCACATAACCGACATTTCACAAACACGAAACCTCACATGCCCGACACACCATAATCCCGACAAGCAACAAACAAAAGAAATCCCGGTCCAAAAGCACACACACAACACAAGCACACCAAAATCCTTACAAACCAACACTAAACCTCACATACACAACTACCTACAACCTTAACCCAAACCCTAACCCTAAGGTCCGCCACTATCGCACACTCACCTAACCCGCGCCCTAACCCTAACTCACTTAACCCGCCCCTAACCCACAAACTATCACAGTCGCACACTTACCTAGCCCGCGCCCTAACCCTAACTCACTTAACCGCCCCTAACCCACAAACTATCACAGTCGCACACTTACCTAGCCCGCCCCTAACCCTAACTCACTTAACCCGCCCCTAACCCACAAACTATCACAGTCGCACTTACCTAGCCCGCGCCCTAACCCTAACTCACTTAACCCGCCCCCAACCCACAAACTATCACAGTCGCACACTTACCTTACTCGCACCCTACCGTCCGTCACTACCGCATACATCCACAGCCTTTTCCCATGTCGATGTTCTCAGCGTCGGGGTTTTGATCCGTCGGTCTTCTCCGTTTTCGATCTTCTGGCGTCGGTGTTCTCGCTGTCGGCGTTCTGACTTGTCGACGTAGTCAGATAGAACCGTATATATATATATATATATATATATATATATATATATATTTTTATATATAGACATTAGCACACGTAAATCTATACGATGGAATACATGTCCTATACTGTTGAATGCCTGTGCTGGATGATCTGTACACGATCACCTCAGCAGCACGTATATCTGCCATGGCTTAGTGGTAAAGCGCATCTTCTGTGGTGTGCAGGGTCCCAGGTTCGAGGCGTGTAGAGACCATTTATTTTGTTGCTAGGAAGAACAAGGGAGATCGAATACAGTGATAGTAAAGCACTTTTAACCAGTTGTTTGCAGATCTGTATGACAGTAAGCTGTGGTTATTATTTTGGAGGCTCAGTATGGGTCAAGTAACTATGCATTAGAAGACAATACTATGCAAACTAGGTGGAAAATAGTGAATCACATTTATCCCCAGGGTGTGATGCAGATCCCAAGAGTGTATGTGTATAAATAGCCAGGTGCAGGACTCTAATATAGGTGAAAGCATGGGGGTTGTCAGGCATACTGTACGTACATTGGAGCCCTGTGTCTCAGTATTGCTCCTGCCTTAGCACGTGTGTTTATACCTGCCTAGTGCAACTGGGAGGGACAACAGCAGTAGGAGAGTAGTCAAGGTGAACAAGCTGGGCAAACAGGTGATAATTATCACAATCAGCAGATTACAGGCCCAGCCAGGCCCAGAACACTATGATAAAGTGAACAAGCACCATACCCACAGGTTTTGTCCACACTCTACACCACCGGTGTATACATGCGGGGAAATTTTACGAAACAATCCAACGAAATGAGAAGGGCTGCAGCAGGCAACATACACTAACATGGGCAGGATGCTGAGGGTGGTGAGAATGTGAATGCTGCCGAACAACCCTCAGTGAGGAGACAGAGAGGACTGTACAGACCCAGGGTAACCTACCAGGGGCTACATGAGCTGGAGATAGTTGAGTGCTATGGGGTGGACAGAGACCTCCTAAAGCAGATTGTTGAGCTGTGCCAGCCACACCTGACACATCAAACATGCCGAGGGAAACCCATGCCAGTGGATACCAAGGTATGTATAGACCTAGGTATACTAGCCACAGGTACCTCCCAAAGCACAACTGGGGATATCATGGGGATCTCACAGGCATCTGCATCCAGAGTATTCCACCAGTTCCTGGATGCCATGTCACCACATGCCAGTCAGCACATACATTTCCTCAACACACGTGAGGTGTTGACCAGCAATATGCGTCTCTTCCACCAAATGGAAGACTACCCTGGGGTAGTGGGTGCTATAGCCTGCATGCACATACGCATCAAAGCACCACCCGTTGAGTGGGGTAGGGCGTACATTAACTGCAGGGGCATCCCCTCCATCAACTGCCAGGTCATATGCGATGCCCAGGGCATTATTCCGAACATGTGTGCTGGCTGCCCTGGAAGCTGTGATGATTCCGATATATGGCATATGACGCAGCTGCACCACACCTTTGCCAATATGTACATCCCCTACGGTCACCTAGTGAGGGATGCTGGGTACCCACTGGAACCGTGGCTGATGACACCCATCAGAAATGCACACGCACCTGAACAACTACGCCATAATGAGGTACATGCACAGGCAAGACATATAATTTCACGTGTGTTTGGGATGCTCAGGTCACGGTTCCGGTGTCTGGACACATCCGGTGGAGCCTTGCAGTATTCACCAGCTATATGCACCCAAATTATTATGGTATGTGCTATGCTACACAATATGATCCTGTGGAAACAGCTGCAGCAGGAACAGCATGAGGCAGGGCCACACAGCCTCCCACCAATGCCAAGTCCTGTACAGGCACAGAGTGACTCGAAGGATGAACTACCTGAGCCGGACCCAGTAGGTGGAAGGAGGCATGCTCAGTATGACCTGGCCTTGGCAAAGAGGCAATGCATAGCATATGCACTGACACAGTAGGTACCCAGGGAATGTCACCCTCTCTGACTCGCACTGACAGTAAAAGGGATGCCAAACATGACACTACCTGTGCTCAGCCATGTATAGGAAGTGCACTGTGTGCATCCAACATAGGCATCCCTCCAGCACCATCCTCAGGTCTGGCACACTCTCAAGGTAAGTCAATCAACCTACCAATTGGCAGTTGTGTTAGAATGTGTTTTTACCTATAGCTATGGTATGGATGTGAGCATGCAAGGGAATTTGGTGGCTGAATGTTAAGGCAGCGGATAGTACACATCCATAGTGGCACCATGACATCTGTAGCACATACAGGGGTCACAATAGTAGCCAGTAGTACACAGGGTTTCCTAACCCACTGTGGGTAATGGGCTGAACATCAAGTCTCAACCAGCTGGACAGGTGTAGACCAACACAGACAAATGCTGTACAATGGCCTCTGAATATGCCCAATGGATGACCCCCCCACAGACACACACAGACAGACTATAGCAGGCCAGGCAGTTGGATGTAGGTTGTGAAGGCTAGGATGTCTGAAACTAATATGTTGGTAATTAAAGCTAAGATCTGGAGTACACTGGTATGCCTCTAGCCAGCACATTAGGTAGGTCCACACACTGAATTGGAGTACCTGACATACCAATACAGTAGTAGCAAAAATGTACAATTGTCAGCTGTGCCCCCCTTCCAATGTACACATGTAACAGTCACGTGTGCCCCCCTCCCAGTGCTGTGTAGGAATGTGGATACAGTCGGATGTCCCCCTACGCTGTGCAGAAATGTAGCAACAGTCAATGCCACATAACCAATGGATACCCTGCAGACACAGCATGCCACCTGTCAGTGTACAACGCAGAGGTCGGCACCACAGTACTGACTACCTGGACATGTAACACATGCGATCCAGTTCACCATAATGGGCATGCTCAAACACATGAAGGTATGAAGGTAATGTCAGTCGACAACATGCGGAACAATCATACTGGGCATGCTCACACACTTAAACACAAGGCGGCCAGGTCTGCAAACACCAGTGGTCCAGACATATCTGCCAGTACATTGCTATACTGTTGGATGACTGTGTTGTATGGTATGTGTGTGGTACTGTCTAATGCCTGTATATTTGCCATGGCATATTGGTAATTCACATTAGCTGTGTGCGCAGGGTGTTGCTACCAACACTTGCAAAGGATGGTTCTTTGTTTGCAGCCAGATCAAGGCTATTGGATGCGGAGTGAATAAGGCACATTGCAGCAGTTGAGAGAGGTTGCGCGTGGGTTTGCCTGGTGTTAAGCACTGCTGACCTCTGGTTACAGCTTCTTATACTTGTTTAGACTCCACATTTCTTTAACAGTGCAATCCTCGCATAATCGTAGCCAAACACGCTTACACCCGCTCGCTCCCACACTTGCACATGCACCGACATTGGTGCTTGCATTTGTCACTCACTCTGGGTGGGTGTGATCCCCTGTAATGCCTATTACATCGGACTACATGATTACAGTATCAGTTAAGGCTAATCATTAGGCGACGGCATGGCATTCGACTGTACAGAATCGGCGGCCAGTCCTGTGAGTTAATCATATTATATGCTTGCTGATCATACAATCTGCTCCCATCTGGTTGATACATGGGAACCGATACTCTGCAATGCAGACAAGTAAATGTGTTTTGGGAACCCATCCGTCATGCTACCGCATACCTATTGTAGGTTTTCCACCTTTTAAATTGGCTGAAGTGAGACTTTAGGATTAATACCTGTCCCACTTTGCGTGGGACAGTCCCTCCTTAGGCACATGTGTCATGCAAAAATAATCTAGACATAGCAAATGTCCTGATTACAGGAAATATTATATTCTATGTTTCTCTAATAGTTGCATGTAACAGTTATTGTATATATATATATATATATATATATATATATGACACTGCTATATGTTATGTGAAGTAGCATAAGCAACTTGACTGCTGCTAGACTAAGCTTTGATTTGTGCTAATACGTATAGATGTCCTTCGTGGTTCACTGTTGCAGTCATCACTGTAGGGTTCTTCCTGCCAGCAGCAGCCCCCGATCAGCCAGAATCCCAAAATCTGGATCGGGCGCCAGCTGAGGTCGCATTTATCCTGACGTCAATGCGCCGGAAGGTATAAAGACCTCAGCTGACGCCATTTCCCCAGCTTTTCTTGCCGTGCGGTGCCCTTTGCAGTTCACTGATGCTGGTCGGCCTGTTCCTGTTTGTTTTTGGATATAATCCCAGGATTTTCATTTTTTTCAGATAAGTACCCCATTGGGGAGGTCTTTTTCTTGCTCCAGTCAGATGTCAGAAAAAGATAATAATTGTATTTCTTGTGGGAAGCAAATACCTCATAGGGATTTTCACTATTACTGTATTCCCTGCCTGGGTCCTGACCACGACGGTTCTAATTGTGTGTTTTGTGCTAGAGTTAATCAGCATACTATTAGGCCTAGATATAACTTTGCCTTTTACTAATTTGGAAAAAGATTTAATTATAACATGTCTTCAGACTCTTTTCCGGCTTCTGGGGTGTGTAAGAGGTGCAGGGATGCAGACAGGCCTCCGAGGTCCACAGTAAAGGATGTTACTCAGTTATTGACAGTTGCTGGTTCATCGGTCATCAGTGAGGCACCTTTGCAGCCCCTATCTTCCACCTCTTTTAACCAATTACCTGTACCAACTCCGGTGTGGAGCTGATGGGGTCTTCAGAATTGCCAGGGACTGGACCTTTGTATACTGCTCCCTCAGTTGGGTCCGGAGTCGGTAGGCAGGTACCGGCTTCTGAGGGAGTTCTCAAGCCTTCACAGCTTCCTGTAAATGTGGATTCAGGTTTACATGCTAAGTCCAAGTCTAAGGCTCCAGCTAAAGTGAAGTGGCTAGCACAGGCACCTTTTGATCAGGGTCCTAGGCCTCAGAGGCAGATGCTTAGGCTGAAGATCTCTTAACTATGATCAGGAGTTCTCATCCCCCTCCTGACAAGAAGCCTAGATTACAGTCCGATTATGATTCTTCAGACCAAATTTCTGTTTCTTCTGCTTCCTCCCTTGAGCAGGATTATTCTTTTCCTCTTTATGAGGATTCTGATGCTGAAGATTCCTTTCCTTCCGCCTCTCCTCCTGAGAATTATTCTTTTGGTGAAACTTTGCATGATATGAGGGTGCATTTTCACTGGGAAGGGCAGGAATTCTCTGAATCCAAGAAAAGGCTTAGGGATTTTCTTCTTCTCCCACAGCATAAGCCTCTGGCTATTCCCCCTGTATTGGACATTGTTGATGATGTTTTTTCGAAGCTTCTCTCTCTCCTGATTCTTCTCCCCCTACTCCAGCCAAACTGGATAGGTATTATAGGGTTCCAGATTCTCATAAATTTCTTTTTAAAAATTTTTTGCCTGCTCCGGAAACAATTTCTCAGGGTCCTAAGGGTGTTAAAGCGGCCTCTGCTAAAAATCCTATTCCCTTTGACCGAGAGTCCGGGGCTTTGGAGAGATGGGGGTAAAAAGGTTTGTACTTCTGCTACATTGTCTATTAGCGCTTTGAACTGTCAATTTCATATGCTGAAGTATCAGCAATTCCTTTTGTCTGTATTTCAACAAAAGATGTCAGCTGTGTCTATTGGTGCGGATAATCAGGAGTTACAGGATTTATTGCATGCTATTGAACAAGTGGGTAAACATACCCTGCATTGTGGTTTTGATTCTTTGGAAGCTTCTTGTAGGGCTACAATAACTGGCGCTGTTATTAGAAGACATGCTTGGTTAAGGGATCAAAGCTTGCCGGATCAGATTAAAGCCAAACTTTTGGATGCCCCTTTTCAACACGATGTTCTGTTTGGGTCCAAAGCTGAAGAGGTATTGAAGAAAATGGAAGACAAAGCCAAATCTATGCAGACGGTTAAGGATTTTCTACAGGTGCACCCTCCTAGATTTAGCAGACTCTGGCCAACTAAACCTTGGTCCTTTCCAGGCTCAGACAGGTCTCAGAGAGGTAGATGCAGGCATTCCACAGGTAGGGGACAGTCACAGTCCCATTTTAGGAATAGGCAGTGGAGTGCCCCCTCTCCCAAGGGTGGTGAAGATAATTCTCAACCCTACTGAAAACAGTCTTTATGACTCTCCCATTCTGGTTCCAGGGGCTCCTCTCCTGGAAGCTCCTTTGGGGGGAAGGCTTTCTCTTTTTTATCAAAATTGGAACCACGTAACCCGGGACAAATGGGTTCTGGACATAGTCTCAAGAGGTTACAGATTTCATTTCCACACTTTGCCAAAACTGAACGGTTGGCCAGACCTGCCAAATCATCAGTGGGCAGAGGCACAATGGCAGGTTCAGTCCCTCCTGGCTATGAGGGCCGTAGAATTGGTGCCAAATTTAGAAATAGGGCAAGGTTTTTATTCCAGACTTTTCCTGGTTCCCAGGAAGGAAAATTCGTGGAGACCAATCCTGGACCTCTCTGTACTAAACACCTTCCTAGATATACCAAACTTCAAGGTGCTCACTCTGCAGCAGTTGCTGCCTATGTTGGACAAGAACGCTTGGATGGTGATTTTGGACTTAAAAGAAGCTTACCTGCATATTCCTATAAGGCAAGAGTGCAGAAGGTATCTGCATTTCAAAGCAGGCTCGAAACATTACCAGTTCTCTGTGCTGCCCTTTGGCTTATCTACTGTGCCCAGGGTCATTACGAAGTGCCTGGCACCAATAATGGTGTTTTGCAGACAGGAGATTCAAATTTACCCTTATCTGGGCGACTGTCTTCTTCAAGCAGACGACAAAGACACTGTACTTTGGCATCTAGCCTTTGTGCAGCATCTTCTTCAGTGCCTCAGTTTCACAGTGAATCTAATGAAATCAAACCTGGTACCCACACAACAGATTACTTTCCTGGGTGCTTTTCTGAGTACTTCAACCCAGATGGCTTCCTTGACACCAGACAGAAAACTGCAACTGGCTTCTTTTTTCCGACACCTGGCTTCAATGAAACAGCTGACTGCAAGAAAAATTCTGCAGGCTTTGGGTTACATGGCCTCCTGCATTCTGCTAATACCATATGCAAGGCTGCATATGAGGAAACTGCAGTGGTACTTCAAGAGTGTCTGGTCTCAGCATTACCACAATTTGGAAACAGTGGTCACAATTTTGCCTTGTCTCCAGTGAGAGTTTCTTTGGTGGGCCGAAGCCTGTCTACAGAACAAGGGGAAGCCTTTTTGTCCTCTGCCGACCAACCAAGTTCTGACAATGGATGCTTCAGATTATGGATGGGAAGCCCACATGCACGGGAGATGTCTTCAGGGTGTTTGGATCAAGGAGCAAATGCACCTGCACATAAATTTGAAGGAGATGCTAGCTGTAAAGAATGCCCTGATAGCCTTCAGGGACCTTCTTCTACCAGGACAATTGTTGATACAGACAGACAACACTACAGTGATGTGGTACATCGACAAGCGGGGGGGCTCTCACTCTTACCGCCTGTGCAGATTAGCCATGAATCTCTGGTACACTGCTCTGACCTGCAGTGTCGACTTACAGGTGGAATTCCTGCCAGGGAAAGACAACACTCTGGCAGATGCATTGAGCAGATGCATTTCAGATCCACATGAATGGATGTTGGATGTTCAGATATTCAGGATGATTATAAAGGCTTGGGGATGTCCGGACATAGATCTCTTTGCATCCCCTCAGAATCCTCAACTTCCAATATTCTGCACAAGGACCTACCACAAACTAGCATGGAAAGTGGATGCCCTCTCATTCAGTTGGAAACACCTCTCAGTATACGTTTTTCCTCCCTTTCCTCTCCTACCTCGGGTACTTCTGAAGATAAAACAGGACAGACCGCACATGATTCTACTGGCTCCCAATTGGCCTCAGCAATTCTGGTATTCCACTCTGATGAACTTGGTTCAGGAGCCTCCCTGGATTCTGCCTCAAATCCCTCATCTACTGTCTCAACGGGACGGCCGGATACTGCACAGTCATGTCGAGACACTGCATCTAGCTGCCTGGTGGATCCAGGGTCTGTAAACACTTCTGCCCTTTCCAAACAGGTAGTGGATGTAATCCTTGAAGCTAGACGGCCTAGCACTAGAAAATCTTATGCGAGAAAATGGAAAAGGTTTTGCTCCTGGAGTCAAGTCCAGGGCAGTGATTCTTCTGTTCCAAACATTCCTCTGATTTTACAGTATCTGACAGAGTTGTTACATACGGGCCTATCTTTTTCATCTGTTAAACTTCATGCTTCTGCTATTTCTGCACATTACAATACGGATCCTCCGATTTTTTTCTCATCCATTACTTAAACAATTTCTTAGAGGGGCTAAGAATATTCGGCCCCCTATAAAGGCTCCTGTTCCCACTTGGGATCTTAACTGTGTTTTGGAGAAATTAACTTTGTCTCCTTTTGAACCTGCAGCTTCCACGGATTTAAAATTTTTGTCTTGGAATACTGCTTTTCTTTTAGCTATTACCTCTGCTAGAAGAATTTCGGAATTGCAAGCACTCATGGCTGTGGAACCCTTCCTTATTTTTCATCAGGACAGGGTATCTACAGACTAATCCCACATTTATGCCCAAGGTGGTTTCAGCAGTGGCCTTGAACCAGTCTATTCATTTGCTTACCTTTTATCCTAATCCTCACAGTGAGGAAGAAATTCTTTTGCACTCTCTTGACATGCACAGACAGCTTCATCTATACCTGGACAGGACCAAGATATTCCGGAAATCTGATCAGTTGTTTGTCACTTATGCTCCTACTGTTCAGGGGAAAGCAATCACTAAGCAAACTATTTCCAAGTGGATTGCCCATTGCATCAAGTTCTGTTACTCTTATCATGGCAATCCGGTTACTGTTAATGTTAGGACTCATTCTACCCAGGCTACTGCTACTTCAGCAGCTTTTCTTTGTGGGGTTCCTACCAAGGATATTTTGGAAGCTGCTACTTGGAGTTCTGTACATACTTTTTCTAAGCATTACAACCTCCCTCTCTATTCTAAATCCAAGGCAGGTTTTGCTTCTGCAGTTTTGCAAGATTTTGTAACCGCTCCCTCTGTTTCTCCTCCAGCCACCCTTTCTTAGCTTTGGGATTCAACCCTACAGTGATGACTGCAACAGTGAACCACGAAGGACATAGTACAGTTGTGTATTCTTACCATAAATGTAGATGTTCGAGTGTGTTCACTGTTGCAGTCCGGGTTACCCTCCCTCCTATCCCCTCTTTTTTTTTCCTTGAGTATTGTCTGTTATGAGGTATTTTGGTTGCTGAGGTTTTGGGCATGATTTCTTTTTTAGCCTTTTCTTTCTGGGCACCTGACATCTGGGGCAAGAAAAACTGGGGAAATGGCGTCAGATGAGGTCTTTATACCTTCCGGCACATTGACGTCAGGATAAATGCAACTTCAGCTGGCGCCCGATCCAGACTTTGGGATTCTGGCTGATCGGGGGCTGCTGCTGGCAGGAAAAACCCTACAGTGATGACTGCAACAGTGAACACACTCAAACATCTACATTTATGATAAGAGTACACAACTGTACTTTCTGTACTATGCACGGCTGTAGGTATGTTCTGACCTGTTATGCCTGACATTTCTATGGAGCAGGTCCCACTTTAGATTTGGAAAGGTGGCAGCCCTATAGGACCTATATGTAGAGATGTCAGATTTGGCAAGGCAACACATACCCACAGCCAGTAGAAAATAGACTACTTCACTGGTTTGCATAAGTAAAGGTTATTCTTGTAGCATTATAGTTGCTAATACTGTTTCCTATAAGATCTAGGTGTTTCAGATACAACATAATCGTTTATGCAGCCACTACAGACAATATATGGATTATTTGCCCAAAATCACAGGCCATGTGCCATAATAACATTCATTTTGCAGGACATGACTGCCCAGATGGGAGTGTCCCTCACAAAGGTGAACAGGTGGTAACCCCAACCTATTATGCTATCATCTACCTAAGGTAGTCGGGGGAATATGCACTTTCTGTCACTAGCAGACTTCACATACGAGTGGGGGAGAATGAACACTGTATCAGGGACACTGCATAAAACCCTCAGGGACACATTTAGATGATTGCTTCTATTAACCTGACACATTGACAGTCCCAGGGCATATGTATTCATTCACATTTGTTGAGGTACATGCTGTTTATGACTCATACATGTTGTCATTAGTCATTACGCGTATTCCGCCACCTGTCTACCTAATATCACTAGTTCTGGAAAGGTTTAGTTAGGACTGTGTTAGATTCTGATTTGTAATCATGGACGTCCATGATGATTGGGTACAGGACACTGATATAGTCCCTATGTGTTCCCCCAATGGTTTACGGACTATCCAGTAGATGTGCTCTTCAGGTTTGGGAGGTATGGGCATCTGCTATGCCCACATTGGAATATTAATTACTTCAACGGGGCAGGCCTAATATATCTGTGCCAACCAACACCTGCACACTTAGGCCCATTATTGCATACCCATGATTCCCCTACCTGACATCCCTCTACAGCACTCATGACTCATACTTACTGTAAGCGCAGCTGGGGTATGAACACACCCCTACATACTGCACACACTCCCCATCTCGGGACATATGTTGTACGTTTTGTCAAACCATGTGTTATCAGACTTGCACAACCTACTGTTCCATGTACGGCTACATCCTGGTCGCATCAATCATTATTGGGTTGCCTATAAGGGAATTTTTGGTGTCCCACAAGGGACCCCGTGATCCATGTTTAAAGTGTAGACCTTTCAGATCTCTCCCACTGGCAGTTTCCTGCCTGTGGTCTGGAAAGCAGCAGTGTATTTACCTTTATTGCATGTCTGTATGTCTCACCGGACTAGCTGAGGTGGTGTGGGAGGTAGACGTTAGTTGATTGGACCTCCCACTAACATATGCCCGGTCTGAACATATGTTACCCGTAATTGCTGTACTGTAACCTAGGTATATGCATGGGTATATCTACAGTAACATATATATATATATATATATATATATATATATATATATATATATATATATATATATATATATTTTTTTTTTGTGTGTGTGTATATATGTGTGTGTGTGTGTGTGTGTGTGTGTGTGTGTGTGTGTGTGTGTGTGTGTGTGTATATATATATATATATATATATATATATATATATATATATATATATATGGTTCTACCTCGCTTCAACGACACGCCGGAACATCGACAGGGAAATCGCGAGCCCCAGAAGATCGACAGCGCAGAAGACCGACGCGACGGGACCTAGAAGATCGACAAGCAGAAGACCGACCCGACGGATGAAAGCACCGACGCCGAGGATGCCGAAATGGGAAAAGGCTGTGTAAGTATGCGGTAGTGACGGACGTGCGAGTAAGGTAAGTGTGGATAGGGGTGGGTTAAGTGAGTTAGGGTTAGGGAGGGGGTCAGGTAAGTGTGCGGTAGTGATTGTGTTTGGGTTAGGGGGATAAGTGAGTTAGGGTTAGGAGCGGGTCAGGTAAGTGTCTAGTGATTGTGTTTGGGTTAGGGATAAGTGAGTTAGGGTTAGGAGGGTCAGGTAAGTGTCGGTAGTGACGGACCTTAGGGTTAGGGTTTGGGTTAGGGTTGTAGGTAGTTGTGTATGTGAGGTTTAGTGTGGGTTTGTAGGGATTTTGGTGTGCTTGTGTTGTGTATGTGGTTTTTGGACGGGGAATGTGTTTTGTTTGTTGATTGTGGTGTGTGAAGTGTATGAGGTTTCGTGTTTGTGTACCGTCGGTTATTTCGTTGTCGGGCATGTGGAATTTCATGTTTTTGTACTGTTGGTTATGTGGTTTTGGTGATTGCGTTGTCGGTGTTTTGGTGTTTCGTTTATGTGAGGTAGAACCATATATATATATATATATATTTATATATGTTGACATTAGTCATTACGTGTATTCCGCCACCTGTCGACCTAATATCACTAGTTCTGGAAGGGTTTAGTTAGGACTGTGCTAGATTCTGATTCGTAATCATGGACATCCATGATAATTGGGTACAGGGCACTGATATAGTCCCTATGTGCTCCCCCAATGGTTTATGGACTATCCAGTAGATATGCTCTTCAGGTTTGGGAGGTATGAGCATCTGCTGTACCCACATAGGAATATTAATTACTTCCATGGGGTGGACCTAATACATCTCTGCCAACCAACACCTGCATACTTAGGCCCATTATTGCATACCCATGATTCTCCTACTTGACACCCCTTTACAGCACTCATGACTCATACTTACTGTGAGCGCAGCTGGGGTATGAACACATCACTACATACTGCACACTCCCCATCTCAGGACACAAGTCGTATGTTTTGTCAACCCATGTGTTATCAGACTTGCACAACCTACAGTTCCGTGTGCAACTATATCCTGGTCACTTCAATTATTACTGCTTCGCCTACAAGGCAAATATTCGGTGTCCCGCAAGGGACCCCGTGATCCATGTTTAAAGTGTAGACCTTTCAGATTTCTCCCACTGGTAGTTTCCTACTGGTGGTGTGGAAAGCGGTGGAGTATTTACCTTTATTGCATGTCTGTATGTCTCACCGGCCTAGCTGGGGATGTGTGGGAGGTAGACGTTAGTTGATTGGACCTCACACTAACATATGCCCGGTCTTTACATATGTTACCCGTAATTGCTGTACCGTAACCTAGGTATATAGATGTGTATATGTACAGTAACATATATATATATATATATATATATATATATATATATATTTTTTTTTTTTGTGTGTGTATGTGTGTGTGTGTGTGTATATATATATATATATATATATATATATATATATATATATATATATATAGGGTCTATATTAGATAAGCGAACACTTAAACAAGCGAACGCTGATTGATCGACCTTATTTTAGCAAATGCTAAAAATATCAAAGCAACAGAAACTCAAATTTTTTCCTAGAGAAAGAATTTGGTTGTCCGTTTCTGTTGCTTCGGTATGCTCAGTGCTATGGTGGAAAGTTATGGGTCAGATTCAGGTAAGTGTGCAATTGTGTGGATGTGAGTGTTAGGGTGGGTTAGGTGAGTTATGGTTAGGGCTTGGGTTAGGTATGTGTGCAATTGTTTGGACGTGAGGGTTAGGGCGGGTTTAGGTGAGTTATGGTTAGGGAGTGGGTGAGGTGAGTGCGAGATAGTAACGGACCTTAGGGTTAGGGTTTGGTTAAGGTGAGTGGATAGTTAGTGGTGTGTGCATAGTTTTGTGTAGGGTTAGGTGTCAGATTTTAGGTGTATTTGTGTGGATTTCTGTTTGTTTGGTGTGCTTGTGTTGTGTGTATATGTTTTGGATCAGCGATTTTTTTTTTCCCTAGGAAAAAAAAATCGCTGATCTGACAGTTCGAGATTGTAAGCTTTCGCTTACACAAGGTCGGTCAATCAGCATTCGCTTTTTTAAGCCTTCACTGATCTAATATAGACCCTATATATATATATGTTATCAGTCATTATGTGTATTCCGGCACCTGTCGACCTAATATCACTAGTTCTGGAAGGGTTTAGTTAGGACTGTGTTAGATTCTGATTCGTAATCACAGACGTCCATGATAATCGGGTACAGGGCACTGATATAGTCCCTATGTGTTCCCCCAATGGCTTACAGACTATCCAGTAGATGTGCTCTTATGGTTTGGGAGGTATGGGCATCTGCTATGCCCACATAGGAATGTTAATTACTTCCACGGGGCGGGCATAATACATCTCTGCCAACCAGCACCTGCACACTTACACCCAGTACTGCATACCCATGATTCCCATACCTGACACCCTCTACAGCACTCATGACTCATCCTTACTGTGAGCGCAGCTGGGGTATGAACACACCCCTACACAATGCCCACTCTCCCCGTCTCGGGACACATGTCGTACGTTTTGTCAACCCATGTGTTATCAAACTTGCACAACCTACTGTTCCGTGTACAGCTACATCCTGGTTTCGTCAATGATCATAGGTTCAACTACAAGGCAATTTTTGGTGTCCCACAAAGGACCCCTTGATCCATGTTTAAAGCATAGACCTTGCAGATCTCTCCCACTGTTACTTTCCTGACGGTGGTCTGGAAAGCAGTGGTGTATTTACCTTTATTGCGTGTCTGTATGTCTCACCGGCCTAGCTGGGGAGGTGTGGGAGGTAAACGTTTGTTTATTGGACCTTCCACTAACATATGCCCAGTCTGAACATATGTTACCCATAATTGCTGTAACGTAACCTATTTACGTACATGTGTATATCTACAGTAGCATATATATCTATCTATCTATCTATCTATCTATCTATATATATATATTATATATATTTTTGTGTATATATGTGTATATATCTATATATGTTGTATGTATATATATACATATATATATATATATATATATATATATATATATATATATATATATATATATATATATATATATATATATATATATATATATATATATATATATATATATATATATATATATATATATATATGTATATATATATATATATATATATATATATATATAAACATCTGTGTGCCGTTGACCAATACATTTCCCGGCCATATGCACTTACACATGCATATCGGGTTTTATATCTGCTTCAACAGCATACTATTGCCTTAGTCATTATGACACTGACACTTCACTCCGATTAACTTGTAATCGGTATTTAGCACATTATACAGCGGACAGATGTCGCAGTATATTCATGTATGGATTACCAATGGTAATTGGGATGTGATACAGTGTCATTTGACCTGTTCCTCGTCTGCACAGCCTATTATTCCAGCTACTGTATTTGTTTGTCTGTGCACATTCATATTATTTATGTCAATAAATGGAGTGCATGTGTTACAGAGAATGTACTTCAACATATTGTTGTCTGCATGTGCGTATGCATATATACCTTTTATGTACTAGCTGAACTACAAGGGCTGGTCCATTGAAACTGGCGCAACCAACTCTGGCACTCCTGGATCCATAATCGCATAGCCATAGTTTCTCCACCCCACCCGTGTTGAGTTTCCACGCGTAATAGCCATTATCCACCTGATATTGCAGCCATGACACACCTTTACACATTGCCCTCTCCAGAGCATTTGGGGCCCTACACACATTTTGTATCACCTTGTGTATTCACAGGGTCTCCCACCATTTATATTTGCACATATGTGCCTTTCCTGGTGTCATGGTTTACGGCCATTTGCGGGTTACGAGTGTAGGTGGTCACAACATGAACTACATTCCATCTGTGTGTAATGTAGAAGTAGCAGTTCAATGATATTATGCCCACTGGTAGCACCCTGCCTCTTGTGTGAATAGCGGTGCTCTGCTTACTCCTGGGCAGCTTTATCTGACATACGCTGCAAGCACTATATAATACCTTAGTTGCTCTAGACTCCCTTCACAACCCTTGTGTATGCTTTATTCTTACGGCATTCTTTCTTCAAATATATATATATATATATATATATATATATATATATATATTTCATGTCTGTGGATATATATCTCTACACACACACACACACACACACACACACACACACACATATATATGTGTGTGTGTGTGTGTATATATATATATATATATATATATATATATATATATATATATATATATATATATATATGTATATATATATATATATATATATATATATATATATATATATATATATATATATATATATATATATATATATATATATATATATATATATATATATATATATATATATGTATATATATATATATATATATATATATATATATATATATATGTATATAAGTTACATCTGTACATAAAAAACATACATTTGCTGTGCTGGGAGCTGCTTACACCCACGCAGGCGCACTTGCATATGCTTACTGTGAGTTTGTGAGTTACATATGTTTACTGCTGCTTCTTTGTGCTTACGTGTGCCTTATTCATTATGACAGTACCACTTTGATTGAAGGAATCTGGTTAATGGCCCCATGCGAAACACACATTCACCTTTACATGTTTAAATGTTGGCTTTACAGCACAGAGACATTCATTCCACAAGAAAATGATATGTGCTATAGTCGGACTTGAACTGGGAATGCCTTTACGTTAGGCGGATTCTCTAACCACTACACTATTGGTGTTCTGCTTCATTTATATGTATACCCATGGTTCATAGCTACCCTAACATATGCCTCAATGCTTCACTTACACAGCAGGCATCCATTCTCCTGCTGGGAAAATCGCAGTACTACACATGCACCATTCCCTATTCCCTACTGCTCTGGACCTGTGCTGCATGTTTACTCACTCCAAGGATATTCAGAACTCCAAAGCTTATAGTCCTGGCACATACGTGTGTTTGATTGTCAGGGTAAACATGTGCTCATCTGGGTTTATGCTTGTCCGACTGGAGACCGGAACAGCCCTATACCCATTTGGAAGTCAGAATTAGCACATGGACAGAGTTAGTCCCAATGTTAACATTCTACCTGTGTTTACAGACGCAGGGGTTTGAACACCTCTGACCAGCGGCCCTTGCATGGCATGGAACCAGAAACAGACACACATTAGTCACCAGTTTGACCACTACACCATCCGTGGTACATTCCGCATGGATGGCAGTTAGGATATATGACTTCACTACAGGTATTCAACAGTACTGGCAACAAATGTGACAGCTGGTTGGTGTACATATGTGTACGGACCTCTCAACCACTTGGGGACTAATTTCAACAGTGACAGGGACAAGGCAAGGACAAATCAGGGACAATCATGGACACTTTTACAATATTAGTACTATTAACTTGAAACGTGTTGACAGATTCTGAGCATATGTATTAATACTTATTTTCTGAAGTTAAAAATGTCTATTACTCTTAATTATTATCATTATTCATTCAAGTGTCATTCAACACCTTTCCTCCGAAGGTCACTGGTTTTAGGGGGGATTAAGAGGCTGGCCAATTATTGTGCGAATGCTGTGACCATTGGTAGGGTTGCCACATTTTCATATGGCCAGGATGGGATATATTCAGGACACACCAGATTTTTCAGGCCAACACATACCCATGGTCAGTACAGGGTTTAGAACTTTAATTATTTTCCTAGATGAGAGCTTATTCTTGTAGCAGTTTAGTTGCTTATTCTGTTTCTTGTAAGATTTACGTATTTTACATACAGAAATAACTGTTTTAGGCAACTGTTACATGAAATATGGTACATAGTTATTTCCTACAATCACAGGACATTTGTCATTGTATCATTCTTGGTCAGGACACACCTACCCAAACAGGGACTGTCCCTCACAAAGTGGGACAGGAGGTACCCTGCTTACGTCAGCGCCTTAATCACCGTATATCCAACTGCCACTATGCGAATGTGTAAAGTATATTTTCTCGATAATTCATGTGGAGGGCTGTGCATCACGGTCAGGTTTTTAATCCCGGGTAGTAGGTTCTGCATGACCGTCTGGAGGCTGAGCAGTCTCGTGAACCACTACTGCACATACAACTTGTGTCCAGATGTCTACAGGACTGGACATCGTGTAATGATACCAAGTCTGATGTTTACACAGGATACTTATCACATGAGGGATATCCAAAAATAGAGCAAGACAATAACCTTCGATTTTTTTGGATTTACGAAAACGTGATAGGGTATTACATGCAAGGGATACATAGTTTGCAATCCTGACACTGCCAAGGGTGAGACTACCTACTAGCTATGAGTAGTGATCACTATGTGCAGATATGGCTGCGCCAAGCTAGCAGACCAAGTATGGCTGGATTTGGTGGACGTTCAGGAATGGGGGGGTTTTGTGTTGTAGAGGGGATGATGGGTATTAAATTAAGCATCCAGGTGTGTTGTAGTTGGATGGCTCAGTTCCATCCAGACCATTATGTGGATATGTGCCGGTGATGTTTCTGTACATGCATATCGCACATTTTAATATTCATATGTTTGTGTGATTGTGTTCTACAGTATGGCCTGTCAGGTTGTATTGTGGATGTGTATGTTTGTTCTTTGTGTTTCTTTCTGATTCACCCACTGCTCCCTCATACACCTCCAGTTCACCTATTGTGCATCCAACACAGTCTCCCCTTTGCGGATTATTACATTACCCGTCCACCCACACCCATATTCCACACACTCCATCCATCCCTTCTCTGGTTGATGGCCCATGGCACTGTCAAGGGAACAAATTGCATACACTACATATCTCTGGTACCTGTATGGTTGTGAGGACTACCCTAGCATTTTCCACCTTCCACATGCTGTACATCACACACATAGGTACACACAAATACTTATCTTTCATGACATTGTTTGGTAGACCTGGGTAATACTTGTTCATCTTTGACCCATCCTGACAAGGACGGCTTGGACCGCAAATGGGCAGATTTTGGCCGAATGCTCTGACCATTGGTAGGGTTGCCACCTTTTCATATGGCCAGGATGGGTTATATTCCGGACACACATCAGATTTAACAGGCCAACACATACCCACGGTCAGTACAGTGGATAGTACTTTTGTTTTATGCCTAAATGTAAGCTTATTGTTGTAGCAGTTTAGATGCTTCTTCTGTTTCGTTTACTTGCTTATTCTATTTCTTGTAACATGTAGGTATGTTATATACAGAAATAACTATTGCATGTGACTATTACATGAGATGTGGGACATAATTATGCCATACGGTCGCAGGATATTTTACATTTGTAATGATTTTGGTATGGACACAACTGCCCAGATGGGTACTGTCCCTCACAATGTGGTACAGGTGGTAACCCTGAACATTGGGCTAGACTTAGCTATTGGCTGCACGCCAACACAATGCGTTTCACTTCCACTTGGTATAACTATCAACACTGCATTAGAATACGGGCACGGGGTTTTAACATGTCATTTGTTCGAGGGATGGGGACTCAATATTTGGCTAAATGCATTTGTGTTTGCTTCTTATTTTTGTGTTTGCAAGAACTTTCTTGCATGCTTTGTATACGTTTCAGTATCCACAGACACTGCCAGGTGTGATTACTATTGGAGGCAGACTGTAATATTCAGCATTTTAGGTTGCACATAAACAGCCGACATGTCCACGCCTCCGTGCGGTGCTTCGACATGCCCCATGTACTCGTGCACATTTCCTATGCACGTGGATGTGGTGGCAGCGCACCTTCATTAATATGCATATGGTGCTACTGTGCCATCCGCACGCTGCACAGTCAGCGCAAGCCTATCGCCGGCCTTGCGCCGAGCTTTATGAATCCCAGTGTCTTTCTTTCCTTGCTCAGCAATGTGTAGACAACCCCCGATACACACACACACACACACACACACACGCACACACACACTTACACACTTCATTACTGATGCAATAATACCTGTTTGTTAACCAGGTTGGTCCACTGGACACATAGGCCCCTTTCAGGGGAAATCAGGAGCAATATCTGATTAAGTATCTTGCATGCGGTCACACAGGAAGACAAATGAGGGCTGAGGAAATCAAACCCTGTGTTAAAAGGATGAAAGCTCACAGCCTTAACTTTCTGCTCTCACCACCAGAAATCTCTATATGTACCAACTCTGAGATCACAAAAATGTGGAGAAAAGGGAAAAGTGGAAACAAACATAAAACTCATCTCCCTTTGCTGCAAGTTCCATCAACAAAACTAAAGTACATCTACTAAATAGCAAGCTCCGATGCAGTGTGAGGTCAGCTACAGAAACTAGGGATTATTCTGTGATGATGATGATGATTAGTTTGTGATGAAGATCTAAGATTCTATGTGCAAATACATGACAAGCTGAAGATTTCTCTGGAGAATATTTTGCTGCATTACTTACACTAATGTAAACAGGATATCTTCTAGACAAAAAATGCATGGTATTTTATGTTGTCAGCATAGTTTTTTAAAGAAAATAGGATTTAAAGTGGGCACATACAATAAACAGGTGTTCTTTAGTATCTAACTTAATAATCTACTTAATTTGGTTAAATAAGATGTACCATTAAAGTACATTAGGGCTATATATTATTATGACAGCTACTAGGTAGGGCAGGACCAGCTCGAATGTCACACTGATGGGGGAAGGGATGTGAATTTAACATGTGTACCAATAACACTTTGTTTTGCAGCACAGTAAACCACTCCCATGCCTGATAAAAAGTATATATATATTTAGAAAGCTTGTGAGGAAATTATTACTCTATTTTTGTTTTACTTGGATCACTTGTCTGTGTACTTAATAAAGGATTTTCGACTGAAAACAGACTGCCTGCCTTGCTTGGATTACTTTCGAATGCTTAGTAATACTGTAGAATTATATATTTTCTATTATTACTTTTTGACTTGACGAGTTTACGTTCACTACTTCTACTACTTTGTCTGATCTGATTAATATACAGTGATTAACTAGAAATATATGGACTGAAAATCTTCCACATAGAGAAGTTTCTTACACTGTTTTGTTTTTAGACCCATTACACTTTAGTGGGTTGTTTTGAGACTTCGGGGATACCACGGAGATTACTTGTTTTTTGTTGGTACTTTGGTTTCTGAGACCAAGGTTTTTGTTCCATTAAAGGATCCCTGAATCGGTGTGGAATTCCAGCATTTTAAGACATGGATAATGACAGGCTAAAAGATTTACTAATTGTACCTATCTGGAATGATACAGAAGCAGATCAGATACAAACGGATACAGAAAATGGACAGGGAAGAATGGACCTAGAAAATATGAATTTAGAGACTTTTTCTAAACTAGAAAAGCAACTGAAACGCATGCAGGGTCTCTACTGGGAACACATTTATTTACAACAAAGCATAGATAAGAAGAGACTACCCCAGGGACTTAGATTGAACAAAAGACCAATGTGGAAAAATATGGATGATTCACTTTCTAAGGAATGGGAAGATATTTTAGAGGATGTCAGCTACAAACTTATTCGTCTGCTAGTAAGAAACAACCTTAGTGTGCAGGAAGCTACAAAGGCTGACATCACATCTCTAAAAACAGCATTGGAAAATGAGAACCACAATAACCTAGATGCTAAATTTGAGCTACTTAAAGAAAGAGTGAAAGGATATGAGCAGTCCATTAAAGAAAGAAAGATTAATAAAATGAAACGAGATCAACTGGACAAAGATGATCCTGGGAGACTTACTAGGAGGTACAATAATAATATCAACAACAACAGGAGAACCAACAACAGACAAGGTTCTAGTTATTGCAGGGGATATAAGGGAAAATATAACCGTGCCAGCAGACCTCAACGGGATTTTCCCAGGAAAGATCCTCACACGAAACCAGACAGGGGCACAATACAGGACCACCAGGAGACTGCCCCTCCAACATCTCATTCCCCACAATCCCAATCCCCTCTGGCTATCAACACTCCGCAGAAGCCTTTGACATCACAGAAGGATCAGGACAGGAACATAAGCCACAGCGGCAACCAGAACCGACAGAGAGTTCTACAGGACGAATTACAGGACTACCAGGACAACCGGGACCACAGACAATCTAGCTACCAGGAGCAGCAACACCATCACAGAGACCAGTTTCTTCAGGAAGACCAATATTGACAGCACAGACATCAACCACCACACCAATACCAAAGCCAGCACCAGTACCAAAACAAGAACGACGACCACCACCAGAGCCCCAGAGCTTGTCCCTCTTACCAGGTCCCCCCATACCACAGCCACAGCGAGGAATACTACTAAAACCCACTGATATTCCAGAAAGCAGAGGATGAATTCCAGAGGTCTTATACTCTATCCACAAACTCCCAGGGAGACATGAGAACAAAACAGTGGACAGGGGTGAGGGAAATACAATATCTGGGCAATCCCGACTGGAACCTCGACTACAACCCAGGTCCCAGGCTCAGACAGAGGAAACAACCACAATAACAGGTACAATAACAACAGCAACAGGCACCACAATAACAGGTGCTCCACTTATCTGGAACCACTCTGTTAAAGCACTGACTGAAGAGGAAAAACGTGTGTTGTCCAAATGACTTACTTTTGTACCAAGCTGCAGGAGTGAGGTTGCTCCAGTACTGATAGACCTTAAAATGTTTGTGAGGAAGCTCAACTTAAGGGTACAGTTTCATGGCAAAAGTAATGACACTGAAAATAAGCCTATTGATGAAACTATAAAAAAGGCTTAGCAGCTATTGTCCACCACTACATCAAACACTAGCTGCTTTCGAAGTGAAATGTGAGATGGATATCAGGAAACTGCTTAAAAAACCTCCAAAGAAAAAACTTTATAACTTAACACAGGGAGAAAGAAAAGCATTGCTTGAGCTAGGCAATGATAAATCCAGGCGTGTAATGAAGGCAGACAAGGGAGGAGGTATACTTGTGACTGATACCACTAGCTACAACCAAAAGATAGAGAACATGCTGGAGGATAACAGATTTTATGAGTTATTTACCATGGATGACATAAAAAGAGCATATGATTTATGGAACACTAACCTCACCACATTATGGCAAGAAAAACTTATCACTGAAAATCTTTATAATTATTTATGGAGCCCATGCCCACGTTTACCTTACTTTTTTGGAATACCAAAGCCACACATGAACAAAGAAGACCCACCTTATAGACCGGTGGTAGCAAGTGGAGGTTCCCTTACTGAAGTCACAGCCATTTGCCTTGATTACTTGCTGAAACCTCTAGCAGAAAAGAATAAGTCGTATATAAGAGATTCAATGGATTTTTTGAAGAAAATAAAAAACATTACAGTGGAAGCTGACAGTATTTTGGTAACTATTGATGTGGAATCCTTGTACACAGTGCTCCCTCACAATTACTGTATAACAGCGGCTATGGAGTCTTTTAAGAAGCATAATCAGGGTTCACAGGCACAACTGTAAAAGTTAAGCAAACTCATTAATCTTGTACTGGACTTCAATTTCTTTTCTTTCAATGGCAAACACTACAAACAAAAAACTGGTATAGCAATGGGGGCTGCCATGGCTTCCAGCATAGCTAACATAGCCCTGGGCAAATGGGAGGAGGACTTTATGTTAAACAACACAGACTACATGCAGCATATCACATGCTATTTCTGTTTTATTGATGATGTCTTTATTGTGTGGGAAGGTGACACCTTGCAGCTTGGAGATTTTATCACTTACCTCAATCAAACAACCCCCTTCCTGAAGTTTACCTCTTCCCATAGCTGTACTTCAACCACTTTCTTAGATATGCAGATTTCCAAGGACATCAACAATAACAGAATCACCACTGATCTATTCAGAAAACCAACAAGGGTTAACATATTACTCCACAGTAAAAGTCTACATCCTACAAAAACCAAGTATAATGTAGTGAAATCCCAAGGCTATAGATTAGCTCGAATCAACACAGAGATGGAACCATTTTTGAGAAACCTGAACAACTTAGAGAATGATTTTCTAGTGAGAGGCTATAAAAGTCAGATGTTAAAAAAACATCCTGGAACCCATTATAGAACTGAAATAGGACTGAAGCACCTTCACTCAACCTCCCCAGTAGAAAAATGTTAAGTAATCCCACAGAGAATAACAAATGCAAAAATAGCTGCATCCTGACATACACTTTGGATTATCACAGTATCAAAAATATTATTGAAGAAAACTGGGACATTGTCATAGGAAACCCTTTTCTGATTAACATCTTAGGTGAAGCCCCATCATTTGTTTATAGGAAGGCCAGGAATATTAGAAGTTTTGTTGAATTTAAACCTAGACCATGTGAGAAAAGCACTAAAAGATGTGAAACTAATTGTACATTTTGCATATTTATACAGCAAGGTGATAGTTTTTATTGCCCTTATTTAAAGAAGATCATTAAAACCAGTGCAGGGGGTGACTGTAACACTAAAAAACGTAATTTACAGGGCACAGTGCAATGAATGTGATGCATTCTATGTGGGCAAGACTGTAAATAAACTCAAACGAAGGATTTCATGTCATCTGTCGGAAATCCACTCTGGATGTAAAAATAATGCACTAGCCAAACACCTTTCTCTTCATAAAAGACACACAGGTTTTAAGTTCCAGATCCTGGATCGCATAGACATGGGTGATCTTGAAGGAGACATCTCAAATATTCTGGAGAAACAGGAACTCATGTGGCAATTAAAGCTGAACTCTTTTAGAAAGCCTGGACTAAACTACTACTGTTCAATTAAAAGTGCACTGGAACTTAGAAAATTGCCACATTGTTTACATGACTAAGTGTATTTTATTTTATTTTTTCTACAAATTGGTTTTAAATACCATTTTAAATCATTTGACATTTAAGTGTATATTTTGTTTCCATCATCATACATATTTTTTTTACTTTTTTCTGGTTCTCTTTTTTTCCACTTTATTCAAAATGATGGTAATAACAATACTAATTATACAATTATATAGGTTTTTAGGGTTCTTGTACACAGACCTGAAGAAGTCTAGAAGGAAGAAAGCGATCTTTGTTAACAATAGGTTATGAAAATAGAAACTGATTTTTACATGCAAAATGTATATGTATATATTTATATATAATTTTTGATCGCAAAATGAACTAAGGTTGATATATTTCTAGCCATGTAGTATATTGCCTTGTATAAAATCACAGACTTAATAATCTACTTAATAATTTGGTTAAATAAGATGTACCATTAAAGTACATTAGGGCTATATATTATTATGACATCTACTAGGTAGGGCAGGACCAGCTCGAATGTCACACTGATGGGGGAAGGGATGTGAATTTAACATGTGTACCAATAACACTTTGTTTTGCAGCACAGTAAACCACTCCCATGCCTGATAAAAAGTATATATATATTTAGAAAGCTTGTGAGGAAATTATTACTCTATTTTTGTTTTACTTGGATCGCTTGTCTGTGTACTTAATAAAGGATTTTCGACTGGAAACAGACTGCCTGCCTTGCTTGGATTACTTTTGAATACTTAGTAATACTGTAGAATTATATATTTTCTGTTATTACTTTTTGACTTGACAAGTTTACGTTCGCTACTTCTACTACTATTGTCTGATCTGATTAATTTACAGTGATTAACTAGAAATATATGGACTGAAAATCTTCCACACAGAGAAGTTTCTTACACTGTTTTTATCATTTACAAATTCTAGCATAACAAAGTATTTGTATAGAAACATTTCAGAAAATGTAACTGCATACTTTTGGACAAATATTTCAATTTTTATGGAAATACCATCACTATCTAAAATTAGATGAAAATGTAGAACAATTACATTAGCTAAGTTAATGTTTGCTTAAAATTAATTTCCTAGCTTCTGTAATGTAATTTACAATGCCAGTAGTTAATTGAGTGGAGTCTCTTTATGACAATCCATTTTACTTGTTTGATAGCAAAAGGCATATAAGAAACCCCAGCTGCATGTCCTAGATGGCTGGAGCCAAAGGTATTACCCATATGACTAGAGATTGCCTAGCAGCTTAGGCACAGAAAGAGCTGAGGAAGTTGAGGTTGGAAAGAGTGGATTTGGCAGATCGCTCACTATTGGAAGGAGGGAGGGATTCTGCCTGTGATGTAGACACATCCCCAGTGATAATCCATTATCATGTTTGTAGATTGCCAGTAAAATACCAACATAGGGCTGGCAGCTCTAACTATTGTCATGTGTGATGATGCTCATGATATAATTAATCCCACCCAGTTAAGGTATACCAAGACATCCTCAGGTGTCCAGGAGCAATTTATATAAAAACCAAGCTCAGACGTACCTTCACAGCTGAGAAACTGTTAAAACCAAAATGTAATGAAAAATAAAAAAAAATGCGTAGATAAAAACCAATAAATGGAGTGAGAGCTAGCAAAACCTGATAAGCGCTTTCGGCATATAGCCTTCTTCAGATTGTAACTTCCTGTAGCCCTCTCTTCTTATTTAAAAGAACATCAACCAATCAAATCATATAATTATAGGGTACACCTTCTGATTGACCCAATAGAACAAAATCATTAGTTAGCCTATCAAGGCAACACTTTTTGAAGCTCAACCAATAGGCAGCAAGACTTCAAAGACCCATTTACATATCTAAGCCAGATCTATATTGGAATACTTTCTGATTGACCCAATGGGACAAAGTCATTATTTACCCTATTAGGGGAGCATTTTCTTAGGTTCAACCAATAGGCAGCAAGACATCTAAAACTCATTTCCATAGCTAAGCCAGACCTATGCTGGATACACCTTCTGATTGATCCAATGAAATAAAATCACTATTTGCCCTATGGGCAGCACTTTCTGAGACTCAACCAATAGGCAGCAAACCATCTGGGGCTAATTTACATATATAAGCCAGATCTAGATTGGCTTTTTTTCACTTGTAGTATATGAGAAATATCCTATATATATAAAAAAAAAAAAATATATATATATATATATATATATATATATATATATATATATATATATATATATATATATATATATAATTCAATTGGAACTGCAACTACACATTTATTTATTTATTTATTTATTTATTTATTTATTTTATTTTACATTTGTTGACCGGGCTAGTCTAACTGGATATATGTCCATTTTCAGTAGAGGCCCGGGGAGAAAAGCTCAACATAAAATAAACAGCACATTAAAAATTCAGTTTCAAGACATTAAACTTCAATTAAAGATACTAGTCATACAAAACATGTGCTACAAAGTAGATAAGCATATGTGATATAAGAAAGTAGAATAAAATAAGACACCCCTTAATTTTGTATTTTTTGTCCCCCCCCCCCCCCGCCAATCACTGTGGGAAGGAAGTATTTAGAAGGATGAGGAGATTCCAGAACAAAGTTTTAAGTAAGGAGCAGCAGCAGAGACTAGTTTAAAGAGAACAGAGTTGGGAGAAAATTAGTTGAGGGGTAGTAACTCAGAGTGACAGGGGAGAAGTTCATTATGTCTATCTTGGGTAGAATAAGTCCAACATAGAGTTAGTGGACTTTAAAGTGAAAACTGAGCAGAGGTGGAGAAGCAAAGGAAGACATAGATGATAATGATAACAGGATGAGGACATCTTAGTCTGGGTTAGTACAGGGACACAGCCAGTGGCTAGTTAGATATAGTTTAAGTTTCTTTTTGAAAAGTGTAGTAGAGGAGAGAGGTAAGTTCAGAAGGAAGTAGGTTACAGCTTTTACCCACTGCATTAGAGAAGAAGGAATCACCTGCTTTATTGTAGGGTTTATGTATAGATACCAGTAGTTTGTTGGCTGAGCGTAGATTTGTAAGATTGTTATATGGGCTGATAAGATTTGTGAGAATTGGTGTTTTACCTGGATAATAAAGGGTTTTATGGGTAATAATTAGTTGTTGAAATAAAATCTGATTGTGCAGTTCAAGCCAACCCAGTTGCTTCAGATTTTGGCTGTGGTGGGTTCTAAAGGGGGAGCCAGTAGCAAATCTGGCTATACTATTGTAGGAGATTGCAAGCTTGTTGAGGTTAGTTTTAGATAGATTGGTGTATATAGGAGAGGCATAAAAGAGAGTAGAGATAAGGTGGGTGTGGGCAATAGTAGTTCTGGTTGTGGGAGTAAGGAAGGGTTTAATTTTGTAGAGGGAGCCTAGTTTACGGTTAACTGATTTTATTGTGGAGTTGATATGAGTATCATAGTTAAGGCTGTGATCAATAGTAACTCCTAAGAGTTTGGTAGAAGTGAGAGGAGATATGACTGTGCCCTTTTTGGATTTGATAGAGAAGTGAAATGGGGTAGATTTTTGTGTAGGAGTAAATATTAGTAGTTTAGTCTTTTCAGGGTTGAGGAGGAGACTGTGTTGTAAAAAACATTCTTCTACAAGCTCAAAGACATTTTGGGTAAGGCACTGCAGCTCAGAAGGCCCTGTAGCTGAGGATATTAATGTGGAGTCAGCAGTGTATTGTATAGTTACAGCTTGAGGGATACTAACAGATAGATCATTTATAAAGATGGAGAATAGAAGAGGGCCTAAAATAGATCCTTGGGGTACGCCAAGGGTGACACGAAGAACGGCAGATAGAGAGTTTTCCCAAAGCACTGCTGGTTGCCTGTTATCTAAGTAGGACTTGGACCACTGTAGTGCTTGAGCATCTAGTGAGAGGGGCTTGAGAAGATTCAAGAGTAGTTGATGGTTAACCATGTCAAATGCTTTTGAAAGATCAATAAAGATAGCAGAGGACAGTGTGTAGTTGTTACGGTTTTTGTTAATGTGGTCAGAAAATGACAGGAGGGCAGTAGTGGTGCTATGGAAGGGTTGAAGGCCATGCTGAGAGTTGTCTAGTAGGCCATTTAGGAGAAGGTGGTCTAGTAGCTTGCGGGGGATGCATTTTTCCTTGATATTAGCTATGGGTGAGAGGACGGCAATAGGACAATAGTTGGAAAGTTCAGTTGAGTTGCCACCCTTATGTAGGGGGATAATGTGTGAGACTTTCCAGATAGATGGGATGGTACCTTCTTTAATGGTTCTGTTTATTAGGATCAAGATAGGATAAGCAATAACTTTGGCTGCTATTTGAAGATACTTAGCAGGTAAGAGGTCAGCTGAAGGGGTAAATTTATGCAAAAAGGCAACACTCTGAATGCCCAAGCAACACCTGGTAAGTGCATGCAATGACTACTTATTATTCACAGAAAAAAAAAAAAAAAAAAAAATATATATATATATATATATATATATATATATATATATATATATGGGTTCCCTACGGTAGACCGACAGCTCGGAAGATCGACAATCACATCATCAATGCCAGAAGACCGAAAGAGCAGATAACCAACAACTTGTAATCCCGACAGCGAAAACACCGACATGGGAAATGTGTGAGCGTGACTCGGTAAGTGTGCAATAGTGAGGGATTTAGGGTTAGGGTGTGGGTAAGGTGAGTGTGCGAAAGTGAGGGACTTACAGTTAGGGTGTGGGTAAGGTAAGTGTGTGATAGTGAGGGATTTAGTGTTAGGGTGCGGGTAAGGTGTGTGTGTGATAGTGAGGGATTTAGGGTTAGGGTACGTGTAAGGTAAGTGTGAGATAGTGAGGGACTTGAGGGTTAGGGGCGGATTAAGTGAGTTAGGGTTAGGGTGCGGGTAAGGTAAGTGTGCGACAGTGACGGACCTTAGGTTTAGGGTTTGGGTTAAGGTTAGTGCATAGATAGTTGTGTGAAAGGTATAGTGTAGGTTTTTAGGTTTTTGGTGTGCTTGTGTTGTGTGTGTGTTGTGTAGAACAGCAAACTTTTTGTTTTGTTAACTGTCGGGATTGTGGTTTGTCGGGCATGTGAACTTTCGTGTTTTTGCGGTTTCGTTCTTGTGGTGTCGGTGTTGTGGTTGTCGGTATTGTGTACCGTCGGTTTAGTGTAGTAGACCCATATATATATATATATCTGTGAAAGATGAACATTAACTTAAGTATGACTATACATAGAATTTCACTTGTAGTATCCATCTAAAATATATGGCATGTCCCTGGAGGGAGTACATAATTCATTTTCAGCTTCACCTACATATAACATAAAAATGGGAGGTAAGCAAAAAGGCAATGCTTTGATTACCAAAACAGCACTTTTCAGTGCAAGCAGTAACTTCTTAATGTGTGCAGGAGATATCTGTATGGGAAATGTAAGTTGGATTTACCTACTCATAAAACATAGATATAAATTCCACTAGAAAATAATATTCTGTTCGTCCAATTATCACTTATTAAGTGCAAACATTGACTCTTAAAAATAATAAAAGTACATGATTTTGTTGGGTGATTCACTAGCACTGCATAGAACTTCCATAGCAGCAGACAAATATAACTCTAAGGTTTGCTTAACAAATCTGATGTAGATAAATCATGAACACAATCCATAACCAGTCCGATCTACTTTCATTTCCTCATGATTAATCCCCTGTTTTTGAGAACAGGTTTGAGAGGAACCATAGAACTCAGACCAGGAGCACAATCAGCCCTCAGATTGGTAATACAATGTATTTCACATAATTCAGTGTTGTCATGTACATCTCCACCTCTGTTTCCTAAATACACGCATTTTATGACCTTGAATAGAAACCTGTGTGAAGAGTGTTCAGAGATACGGTTGGCAAGTGCATTCTTCAGGTCTCAGATGTTGTAAGACCCTGTCTTTCAGTCACTGGTCTGTTTTGCCAATATAAAAGGCACTGCAGAGACAACAGGAAGTAAGGTAGACCAAATGGCAGCTGTTACAACTATTAAAAATAGTGTTTTTATAGTTGGTGGCTTTGCAGTTGCCCACCCCTAGTGTAAATTTGATCTGGGACCCTCCTCCCAGTCTAGTGTCATTACCTCATTCTACCCAGTACAGGGAGAGCATTTGAGAAGGCCAATCAGCTTAGTTTCTGCTACTCCTTTCTGTCTTTCCACAGAAAAAAAAAAAAAAAAAAATGATCTGCTTTTATTGTATTTGTGTTTTTTCCTACTTTAATTTGCTTTTGCGTCATCTTAAAAGTACTCAATTGTATTTATTACTGCTTGGTGTAACTCATTCTAAGCCTTTTAGTTTAAGCACCTGGGCTTCAGACCAGTTTTACATTAAGAAGGTTTGTGGTCTGCACTGTAGTGGCAGAACAGGTAGCTTACATCCTTCTAAGTTGGGAACTGCTGATTGAGGGCTCAGTGTCTGTTATTCTAAAAGTGTATTAATTATGGTTTAAGCACTTGGGCTTGGGGCCAGTTATTTTACATTAAGAGGGTTCGTGTTCTGCACTCTTGTGGGAGGAGAGGCTGGACTCTGTCCTTCAGAGCTGGGAATTTCTGGTTAAAGGCTTATAGTGCCTGCATATCTGAACTGCTTCTTACTGAAATTGGTACACTTTGTTTGCTGTAGCATAGACTAGATCCAGGCCTGCTGAATCTAGCTTTGTTTGTATAACTTGAACACTAATCCAGGCATTCTTTAAAGTATTCAGTTGTATTTATTACTGCTTGGTAGTAACTTGATTAAAGTGTAGCTATCATTTCTAAGTCTTTTGGATTAAGCACTTGGGCTTCAGACCAGTTGTTTTACATTAGGAAGGTTTGTGGCCTGCACTGTGGTGGCGGGACAGGTAGCTTACATCCTTCTAAGTTGGGAACTACTGATTGAGGGCTCAGTGTCTGTTATTCTAAAAGTGTATTAGTTCTGGTTTAAGCACTTGGGCTTCAGGCCAGTTATTTTACATTAAGAAGGATCTCAGTCTGCACTCTTGTGGGAGGAGAGGCTGGACTCTGCCCTTCTGAGCTGGGAATTTCTGGTTAAAGGCTTATAGTGCCTGCATATTCTAACTGTTTCTTACTGAAATTGTTACACCTTGTTTGCTGTAGCATAGACTAGATCCAGGCCTGCTGAATCTAGCTTTGTTTGTATGCTTGTTGTTTGTTTATTTCCCTGAAACGCTAATTCCACCTAAAATGCAGCCTTTTAGCACTTCTGTGGATCCCTAGTGATATCTGCATTGCTTACTGTACTTATTTCCTTGTTTCACTTGAAAGAAAGTTACTGTGTGTCGTTTTTGCATTTAAGTTACCTGTAACACATTGCATTTAAGTTACCTGGCACTTGCTCACTAAAGCAATTATATAAGTCAGCTCTAAAAAATTAAAAGCACTACACCCTCACAAACTCCCCTTGAGTACCTTGTTCCCCAGTGGCCCTTTTTTTCAATTATAAAGGAATTCCCAATACTATTCTAGCATGTCCAAAGGTCAGTTGTCAATCTCCTCTCTGGTCCAGCTGGTGAATCTGGGAATCTTGAGGCAATGTTACAACTGCCTCATGTACACAGACAACCCTCTCCTCCTCCCAACAAATTCCAAAATATGTGAGAGATGCAACCATATAGCCAAACTGGAGGCTAAGCTCTCTCAACTCAGTACTGGCATAACCAGTCAGGAGGAGAAGGAAACCACACTCACTACAATTCCAGTCTCATATAGACCTACCACGACAACAAACCAAACACATAAACACACAAAAACATACTTGGAGGCTCTAAATAAAACTATGCCTAAGCAGCAGAGACCTCCAAAGCAGACACCCAAGCAACTGCTACCCCAAAACAAAACACATGCAACACATAGCTTACAAAGCCAGGGTGCCGAACAGTCACAGCCCTTAAGGCTAAACAACACACCTGATACACTTGTAATAGGTGACTCTATCATCAGGCACACTGACGTCCTGCTCACCAGGCTGAAAAAAGAAGGTCACGGTGAGCTGCCTGTCGGGCGCTAGGATCCACCACATAACACAAGCACTCAGGTCACTCCAAGGCAAGTACAAATATGACTCAGTCATTGTCCATGCTGGTGTGAATGACCTGAGACGTACCACCCTGGACTACATGAAAAGAGACATAGAGGAGCTCTCTGAGCATGTAGCCCAGGCCGGTATGACCCTGACCTTGAGTAGCATCTTACCCTCACCAAGAATGATGCCACAATATGAAGACAAGATGATCAATTTCAACAATTGGCTTAAGTATTGGTGTCATTCAAAGTGGATTCAATGCCTGTCAGCCTGGGATGACATGCTCGACAAGCCACGATGCTTCGCTAGGGACGTCTTGCACCTGTCACCCCTGGGCTTTTGGATATTGGCAAAGGCTCTTGCTACCCCCATAGTGCCTTTTTTAGGCAAGGCTCAAAAGACAAACCCACCTCCATAGGTATCACAAGGGATAAGAAACTAAGGGTAATGCTACTCAACGCCAGAAGTCTAAACCTCAGGATGCATGCACTCGAAACTCTCCTTAGCATGGAGAACATCGATATCTGTGCAGTAACAGAAACCTGGTTCAAGGCTCCTGAGAGCACCCCAGCACTACCAGGTTATACCTCATACCATGCTTTTCGGCCCCAAAACTTGGACCGAACCACAAAAGGAGGGGGAGTATCAATATTCGTCAAAGATACCCACACCTCCAGGTTGGTGGCACAGCACGAAGCATCAGAGACTATCCATGTGCAACTAACAGTGGGTAAAACTGCCTTCCAGTTTATAGCCTGCTACAGACCACCCTCCCAAACACAGGAACCCCACTCGGCCTTCCTGAGAATAGTGGAAAATATGAAGGTCTCTCCAAACACCATTATATTGGGCGACTTCAACTACCCAAATATAGACTGGGAGCATTACTCTAGCTCCAAAACCCTAGCCCAAAGGTTCCTAGAATTTATAAACTCAAATGCTATGGAACAACTTGTTACCACTCCCACAAGAGGGGAAAACATACTGAACCTGATCATCACCAACATGGGGACACTATGCTCCAGACAAGAAGTGCATCCCTCACTGGTAAGATCAGATCAAAAACTAATCTCACTGGATATTCACATCCCGACCCCACCCCCTGCCCAGAAAACCACAGTGAAAAACTTCTCTAAAGCAAATTTCACACGCCTCAAAACCGAGGCGGAATCCTTCAAAGCCCCCAGGCCTATGGAAAATACGGCCCAGACTGCAGAATCCTTTATAAACACATTCTATGAACACCTTCAGGAATGCATGGATCATGCAATCCCAAATAAAACCAAGACCCAATGCTCCAAAGGCAGATGTCCTGTCTGGTGGACCCCAGCCATAAACAAACTATACAATAGAAGAAGGAAGCTACTACATGATAGAGCAAAATCCCAAAAAGGGAAGGCATCTCTGATCAGTATTAGAAAAAAACTACGGGCACTCATAAAATCATCTAAGGCCAGCTTCGAGAGAAAAATTGCACAGGACACTAAGGATAATCACAAGGCTTTCTTTAGTTATGTTAGGAACCTGGGTGGGAATTCCCAGATATGCTCATAATTAGTCCAAAATGACAAAAAATACACCGAGCCCACAGACATTGCCAACATCCTAGCTGACAGGTTCAGTGCAAACTCCCCCCCCTCTCCACCAAAAGGGCAAATATCTATCCCAACAGAGTGTTGCCCCCCTGACATCTCAGTTGCTCAGGTAAGAGCCGCCATCTCCAAAGCAAAACACACAGCATCAATGGGACCAGATGGTGTCTTGGGCTGCGTCCTACATGAACTCCAAGAAGAGCTAAACACAAACATAAAACTACTGTTCAATCTTAGCCTTACTACAGGATATGTACCCAAAGAGTGGCATACAGCAACAGTGGTCCCTCTCCACAAAGGTGGTGCCTCAATGGATCCTGGAAACTATCACCCCATAAGCCTGACTAGCTTGGTCTGCAAAGCTATGGAAAGGATCATCATGGACCTCATAAATAAAGATATTGGGGACCTACAGACACTGGATCCTACCCAGTTTGGCTTTGTTAAGGGCAGATCCTGCCTCTTAATCCTGGTCAATTTCTTTGAAACAGTCACCAAGGCCATTGATGAGGGGAAGGTGGTCCACACAGCCTACCTGGACCTCGCAAAAGCCTTCGATACAATACCCCACTCGGGCATTATAGATAAGCTCACCAGCTTAAATATAAACCCCTATGTCACTAGATGGATTGCAAACTGGCTCAAGGACAGAACCCGCATGGTTAGAATTGCTGGAGCCATGTCAGACTCCAAACCAGATACAAGTGGCGTCCCACAAGGCTCAGTCCTTGGACCTCTCTTGTTCGGTATATATTTCTCGGCGGTACAGGCCAACACGGAAGGACTGTGGCTGACCAAGTTCGCAGATGACTGCAAATTGGGTGCCATAATCAACTCTCAAGCCAACAAAAGCATCCTCCAAAAGGGCCTCATAGAAACAGACAACTGGTGCCAGAGCCATGGCCTCAAGCTAAATGCCAAAAAGTGTATGGTCATCCCCTTTGGCAAAAACAAAGTGCCCACAAATTACCACATAGGTGGTAATCCATTAAGTACAGAAGACATCATTAGGAACCTGGGGACCCAAGTTGATAGCAATCTCTCATTTGACAACTACATGGCCAAAGTGGTTAGAAAAACATTTTATATAGCCCACCTAATCATGAAGGGATTCACATCAAGATCAGGGGAGGTCATCGTGCCTCTTTACTCATCCCTCATCAGGCCCATAATTGAGTACAATGCCCCTTTTGGGATGTACCTTACCAGACACCTGCAGCAACTGGAAAGACCCCAAAAGTACCTCACCAAGAGGATCAAAGGGCTCAAACAGATGCCATATGCTGCCCGGTTAAAGAAACTCCAGCTCTACTCAGTGGCATACCGCCTGCTAAGAGGCGATCTGTGCCTGACGTATAAAGCCATGTCCAACCCGGAATTAATGGACATGCTGCACCTCAGAAAATCCAAATCCCATCGATCTACGTGCTTGAGAGACTTGAACCTCAGCACTGAAATAAATAGGACATGCTGGAGAGACAGATTCATAACCCAGAGGCTCCCTTCACTCTGGAATAAAATCCCAGTCCAGGTTAGGCAGAGTCCCACATTGACTCTCTTCAAGAGGAATCTTGATGAGTGGATGGGAGATCGTAGGTTTACCCTGGCTATCACTTCTGTGTCACTGTTAGACAGAGGCACAGTATACTAACCTCAAAAAAAGGCATAGCAAAATTAATTTAAAATGGGTGGTGAAAGCCAAACACACTCTGGCTATGCTTATAAATACCCTAGGGCAGATAGCCTAGTATGAACCTATGAACCTATGTACTTTGAAATGATAGCTCTCCTTAGAGAACGGATGTATAAAGATGTTGTAGCCATCAATACTTGCACAGGCTTTACAATGACTGCACTTAAAAGTACCTTCCCTTTCAGACCCGATCTGATGGCCAAGGCCATCCTTACCACATAATAATCTCTTGATGTTCTTTTTATTCTTAAAGGTGAAGCTCGGTTGCTCCCCAACAATGCTTTTTAACTTGTTGCCTCCAGTCAGCACTAGCCAGAACCTTTTAATAACCTCACATACTTGTCTAGAGTCTGTACTATAAGTGAGTGTACATTTGAGTTTATTATTGGTACTTTCCTTCTCTTGCTTATTAATGCTTGCCATATTCTGATAGGTCTTTTATCAGAGTAATAGGGTTGACCTTTGTTCCTTATTTTTTCATGGCTGTAATGGAACCTAAGATCCTTTTGTCTATAGACTCGACTTTCCAGATTGTCATACAACCTATTTCTTTCCTATTTAAAATCAATATCCTTGGTACAAAGCCTATAAATATGTACAATTTGATTTTCTATGATGTTTTTGAATATGTGACCCGGGTGCATACTGTTATGATGTAGATACTGGTTCTTCCATGTATTTTTTCTATGCAGACTGGTATGCAGCCTTTTCTTAGATTGCAAGTCCAAATGGACATCTACGAAGTCGATCTCAGAACTAGAATAATTTAACTTGAACTCCAAGAAATCAGTACTCTTGTTCAAATAGTTAGTGAACAACAATAGTTGCTCCTCATCTCCTTTCAAGAAAATAAAGATGTCATCAATTAAATGTCCATAATAAAAACGATGCTCTTTCCATGGGTTCAAATCAGAGAGGACCAATGTATGTCAGGCTACAGGCTGTTTTCCACATCCTCTCCCTACCCCACCATTGGTACGGTCCCTTGTCTAGGGTATAGTACCAGGGGCATTTAAGGTAAATAGTGCAACCAGACAGCTGATGGTCAGCTAGGGGGCATACAATTGAGGACAAAATAAAGAAGGCATACAAAGCATTGGTAGATACATTTCCAGCTATCTTCATAAAGCTTAATGTCAAGGCCAGAAAGCATATTTTTGCCTTACAGTAGAGGAATCAAATACTGATCTTACCAAGCTTACACACTGGATTATACAGATATTTAAAAATCTCTAAATGATGTAAAAATATTGTACAGTAAGCAATAGGCAGCATTGCACAATGTGTACTCTTCTCTATGATTTTACTTGTACACATGTTTTATATATATATATATATATATATATATATATATATATATATATATATATATATATATATATATATATATATATATATATATATATATATATATATACACACACACACGCATATACATAGATATATTTGCATATTTGCATATTGCAGGGCCACTGGAAATTTGTTCTTCTTTCACAATTTTCATAATACTGAGGTAATCCATAGGTTCAAGTGAAGTCTGGTATCCCACCCAAGACCCAGAGGGTGACAAGTCTAACAAGAAACAGAGTATAAAGGGCTAGTCCAGATAACATCACTTAAGCTAGCAGATCTGGGAGACTTTCTCTCTCTCTCTGATACCCTCCCTGTGGGAGGAATAAACCCCCCTGGATGACATTTCCATTAGTTTATTCAGTTAGGTAGGTAGATGGGCAAGTGTTCTTCTTGTACTCAAGCCCTTTGATTAGTATGTTAGCAAACACAGTCTGCCTAAGAAGGAGGGATATGGTGGAAGCACAGCCATACTGGAGCTGACCTGCCATGTGAAGTACAGGCTGCAAGGCAACCAAAAGATCAAATGTACAAGTAAGTAGAGGGATCAAAATGAACCATGTAGGCAAAGGTTACTTTTTTATTCAATGCAGAAGAAAATGTAAGTAGCAAAATCAAAGTGGCAGATACAATGAAGTGGAACACTAATAATCAGTAGTCAAATGCTTATAGAAAGTATGATAATGTAAACAAAGCTCTGAGTATAGCAGGGTATCTGAATATGTAGACAAATGACTGTAGAAGTTGCACAACATGTGAAAGTTCTAATTAGCTTAGGGAGAGGAAAAACATGTATGCAGCAGATATAGATATATATAAAAAGTATATATAAATATATGTACATACATACATACAAGCATACGTATGATGATGTAGCATAATGCTGCATAGCAAGGCATATCACCGGCAGATTTTACAACAGCAGTGGTCTAAAAATGTGTTGTGGGACATATGTAGACTCATGAGAGACACAAAGAGAAGGTGAAAGCAGGATATCAAACAGTGAAGAACTGAAAGGATGGTCATAGGTAAGGGCAGAGAAGTACATTTTTTTCTGTGGATAGGTCCCCCTTTTTTTGAAAAAAAAAAGTATAAGTGAGCTGTGGATAAATAGGAAAGGTTTAGCAGGAAGACGTGAACATAAAACACAGAAGACATATGACATAACAAAGACTGAAGATGTAGCATACAGGATGGTATGTGGAGAGGAGATAAATAAGCAACTCACTATTGTGGAGATCCATGTTAGTATTGCCATGCCAAAATGCTACTGAACACACCAAAAGCAGCAATAAATGAGCTGGAATGTGACAATCAGTTGTCGTATTAAAAGCAGTGGTGGGATGTAGATTATTGCTTCCATGACAGGTAAAGGCCATTGTGAGTATGAAAGCTGTGTCTTTGAAGATCAGAAAATATATTTCAGCTACAGACATGTCACCTGTGTGCAGACATGACTATGTATATGATTTTCATATGCAGAGTCTTGTGCTGAATGCATTTGACAATGGTAAACGGCATCATGACATATGTGTGTTCCTGAATACATAGGTTCATCCAAGAAAAAACAGCTAATGGAATAGGATTTACATCTACCATATTATAGGTGACAACAGCACTGTGGGTAGACAGGGCATAATATGATTTAGGATATGTGATAGTAAATGTGGTGACATAAAGAATAACTGACCTACCAATATATATGTCAAATGGGCAACACTGCAAAAGTTAGGTAGGTGTGTTTTGTCCTTCCCATAGCACATGACAAAGCATTTCAAACAAGGTACATGTGTCATATCATGCGAACATTGCATGTAGTAAACAGGTATATATGAATTTGCATGTTGCACATGTGCTATACATAAGATATCATATAGCATAATGTTCTCCATATATGGCAGTGAAAACCACTGCAACGGCTGTGGTTCTGCTGCAGTATGTCTAGGCTGTAATGTATACTAGCACATCCATATGCACACAGTATAAGGACAGTGTGTTATAGTTCTCACAAAGATTTGCGGACACATATGTGAATAGTGTTTGTCCATTTTGTCATGCACATACCACAGAGCTACAGCATAGACAAAGAAACAAAATAGATTAGAAGCCAATACATTGTTATCTGATGAGTAATGGTAGTGCAGGCAGACATGTGGATATGAGTTATTACTGGCATCCATATGCAAGGCAGATGGATATGGATAATGAGCATACAGTCAATATTCACATGTGTTCAGCTTAAGCAGACAAAGAAACACACACACACACACACACACACACACACACACACACACACACACACACACACACACACACACACACACACTCACACACACACCACATTCTACCATAATATGAGCACAGGAACAGGACAGCTGACCACAACAAAAATAGTACATAAGACTTGCAGAAAAAATGAACTTTTGTTTGCACATTTTATGCATTTTTAATGCAATATTCTATTACATGCACTGAAAATGTGTATGGGTGTACACAAGCGAGTACCACATCAGTCACAGGGAACCACAGCAAAGCATTCTGGGATCATGTATATATTGCACATCAACAAGTTGCTATCATCATAAGCATGGTCCTATATATAATGTACAGAAGAAGCAAATGTGTTAAAAAGGCTGGGTGACATGTATATAAGTACCATTCAGTACTGAATTAATGTGTGTTGCTGTACTGCTTGCCTCATATTACAGTCAAATAATATTATGAGATGTTTTACTTGTTTTTCAGAATTTTAGCTCCTCCTTGCCTCTGTCCTCTCCAGGATCTTTCACTGATATTAACACAGGGCATGATTTTGAAAAGGCACAAGGTATGGCCAATGACACACAGAAGTCAGCACTTATGGTCACTGTTCTCAACCCCACACTGGAGGATGTAGCCAGCCAGAGATTGGTCTCCATTCCAGAGTGTACTGCACCTGCCCACTGCAGTGGCAGTCATACATCATGGTAGGGAGCAAATGTATACTGCAAGAGGAGGTGACATCTTTCCACATCAGACTGCAGCCGTCCACAGGACTATATGTCCCCAGGAGGCAGAACTAACAAGTAGTGTACACATTCTGTTGCAAGCACATGAACAATCACAATAACTTCACTAAACAGAGCAGAGTGCATGTTTTAGAACAACTGACTGTGTGGTACACCAAATCCTTGCTCTGCATGACAGTAAGGAATGATGGCATATGGAAGTCATAACTGATGATGCACAACTGAGTGACAGCATGACAAATATCACATGCCCAGTTGAACAGCTTCTTTCTGCTATGCACAAGCAGTGTCATAGAGATGCACATGCCATACATGCCGTGATCCACCATATATCCATTCCACTTCATGGTAGGTTCCTGTGTGGCCATGAACATCCCACCATTGATACTCATTCCTGTGGGCTACCTGTGCGGCAACAACCATGCAGCACACGTGTTAGTGATCATGTGTAGACACAGACAGACAGACACTCCTATGTCTGCAAAAAATTAAAAAAATAAATAAATAACAGGAGGAGTCACCAATGACGGCAAAAGATTTAATAGCATTCTGGTACCTCGGCCAAATGCCTTCAGAGGAATAATTTTTAAAACACCATACAGTCTTTTTATACAAACCTTCAATTGAATAATTACTAACAATTTACCAATTAAACAGCCCTTAAAGTGCCATACCCGTTACCATCCATACAAAGAATAAACCCCTACAAAACAGCAACTCAAAAGTTAATAATCTGAATTTAAGCTCCTTGATGTAAGTGTTCTATAATTTAAGATAAATCTACTTTCCAACTCTAATACCTTATGTGCAAAATTGCCCCCACCCATTGTTAATGGTTTAGCTATACACTAAAAAATAAACTTCCATCTTGTCCACCATGAACTTTATGGAAATGATCTGTAATAGGACTATCTAACTGCTTATTTCTAATATCACCCAAAAGCTACATAATATGAACTTTGATCATACACTTAGTCTGACCAATATACCATTTAGGAGGGGAACAGCCACAAAACAAAATACAAACTACCCCACAAGAACGGCAGTCAAACCTACCAGTAATCACAAACTTTTTGCCATTAATACTAGTGACAGAAATATTCCTCACCCTAGAACAAATTTACATCTTCAACATTTATACATTCCTATCTGATCACATAAAGGTTTCTTATTTTTAAAACTAAGAATTTCTTTTAAATACCATATAAGAAAGTGACCTTCTTAGGAAATAAATGTCCCACTTCATCATCATAGCACACAATAGGCCCCAAACTATCAACTAATCCCTTCAAAAAAGATGAAAAAGGGGAGTACTTAGTTAAAAAATATATACATTCCCCTTCAACCATATCTTTATCCTTAACTGACCTATAAGTTTCTTTTCTAATGACAGTCCCATAGCCATCATAACCACCCTTCACTCTATTCCTAGGTTTCTCTATAGAGGCTTCTAAATAGCCTCTCTGCAACAACCTCTCGTTTTTACTAACATAAATTCCTGTTCAAGCAGATGACTATCGGAGGTATGTTCAAAAATCCTCTTAAATGCCCCATATAGAAGGGAATCTAATACATGTGGAGGATGAGAACTACTGATATGCAAAAATGTATTGACCGCCGTATCCTTTCTATAAGGTTTATATTGTACTTTACTGTCACTATTCACGTGCAAGTCAATATCCAAAAACTGGATAACCTGCTTATTAATGGCACCAGTAAGCTCCAACCCAAAGCGGTTATTATTAATTGACCTAATAAACCCCTCATATTCCCCTGTATCACCTTTACAAATGAAAATTACATCATCAATATAGCATTACATTATTAATTAATTAATTTAATAATTCAATTAATTATTAAATCTTTTGCAGTCATTGGTGACTTCATCTGTTTTTTTTTTTTTTTGTTATTTTTTGCTGACTTCATTCTGTTTTTTATACTCCTATGTCTGCCTCAGCTACTGATATTAGCAAAAGATTGCATTGCAGTCACCCCAAACTTCACCACCAGAAGTTCAGTCACACAGTGACAGAGAATTGATTCCCATGAGGTAGGAGACCAGACTTGTGGCAGAAGCTGCCAGCATGGGAAACATAAAAAGTCGTAGTGTATCCCACACAGTGCTGCCAAGAAGCATGTCTTTCTGTCACGTCACATACAGAGATGATGACTGCTGTTCTGTCCACAGCATATAGTGCAGATGAGTCATCACTGCTGCATCTAATGCTACAATAATTTATGTGTTTACAGTATAACCATTACAGGGTGTATGTGTACTATTCCTTTGCTTTGTTGTGTTGTCTGCTTGTGTGAGGGATGTACATACTGCAGTACACAGTTTGCCACGTGCTATGTATTGCAGTCTTACAACATTCATAGATGACAGCCATCATACCTCAACTTAACAACATTCCTCATACATATTGTCTGATCGCATGGTATTGCATTACATAAACATACCCTGGCTATATGTGTGATGCACATATCACTCCTGTGTTTTAGTGATATATGCCACCCCAGAATATGTGGGCATGCATGGTAATGCACAGCCAGTTTTACTATGGGCAGCATTGTTCCTCTACATAACGATGCCAAATTACGCAGGGCACACATAACTGACACACCTGCATTCTAAACTCTGCTCTGTACATGCTGTACTTGCAGGTCATACAACCTTTGGGTTTCTATACTGCCTGATATGTACATGCAACTTTACTATGAGTTACCTGATATCACACTTGGGTGTCACACTCATTGCACACACATAGCACACATGTATGTACTCTCAAACTTGTACCAACATACCATATCTTGGTAACATGTTTATGCATAAAAGAGGGCTTTATGTATCGGGGCCATTTGTTCACAGCTGATGCTTGCATTACACACATGTGTACATGTCATAAACCTACTGCTTTATGTGAGTCTTACCTGCAAAGCAAGGATTACCAAGTACATAATGAAGTTGTCACTGGCATAGATCATTCCATGACAATGGGTCACTCCCATGCTATGTTTATGACATGGGTTGCCAAGTACAACACCTGGTGATTCTTTCCTTTCTTCCAACAAGCATAACTTGAGCCACCCACCCAAATCCCAAGAATTTGCATCCTAGGAAATAGCAGAATGAGATTTTGGCAGCAATTTTACGAGTGCATTGTAAGATTTGGTGGTAAAGAAATCAACTTCTATATGACAAGTGCCACATGGGTGAAATCATTAGACATGCATAATACTTTTCAGTATCAGAACAATGAAAAAGATAAACTGATTTACACATGCTGTCTATACAATCTGAGGCTTACTGCAACACTGAGAAAAACTACATATGAAAAGTACTGTTTTTTTCCCCTCAGTTTTATAACAATAAACTGAACTGGAAATACAGAACAGACATGAATAACTTCACAATGGTTGCAGCTGCAGGGCAAAGAAAAATCCTCTTGTGCTGTATGGAAGGTAATTTAATTTCAAGACACATGCATTCAAACACACATGCACACACATGCATACTCAAGCATTTACACACACACACACACACACACACACACACACACACACACACACACACACACACACACACACACACACACAGACACACACACACACACACACACACACACACACACACACACACACACACACACACACACACTATGAATATTCACCATTCAGAGTATATACACCATTCAGATGTGGGGGGGGGGGGTCCAGGGCTCCCTTCACAAAACCCATGAAATAATTTGAATAAAATGCAGATTCTGATGATAAGGCACCCAGTCAGTAATCAGACTGGAGAACCAAGCATTATAATGCAGCAACATTAGCATATGTACCACTCCACAAATTAGCTTATTAAAAGCAGTTGAAGTTCTACGAAGTCCATTATGAACTCAACAAAGACTTCTTTGAATTCCACAAGCATCTTCTAAAATGGATTATTACTTAAAGCATCCAGCTACTGAACACATCACAAATAATAGCTGATGATTTTCTCATTAATAGGCAGTGGAAAAGATCCAAGTAATCATCCTCAGAAATAAATTCTTTTGTACACACTTTCTTGTGTTTTTTTATTATTCTGAAATGCTCAGTGTTTGCCTTTAGTAGCACACGTTGCACTACAGTGCAGTACTAAAAATACTTTGCCATGTTCATGGGCATGTGCACACACAGGGTATCTTTAAACCAGCCATGTTGACATGTTAAAACAACGGCCAATGAAGTACATAGAATAATGAATTCTGTATTTAATACTTTGAGTGATGTACACGAAGGAGGTCTGATTAGCAAGGAAACATTTGACTATATTCGTGTTCCCAATCCACTCATTCCATTAATACAGAGACTTTCAAAGATACATAAAAATTCTTCTGACCCACCAATTAGACCAATAGTGACTGGAGGAGGTTGGGTCACTGATCCCCTCTCTGTCTATGTGGAGAAGTACCTTAGACCTATCATTAATTTAAATATCTCTGTCCTGAGAGATTCTAAACAATTTCTAATTGACTTATATGACTGTCTTAGAAATATATCTGATTTAGAAGATGTACTTTTTGTTACACTTGATGTACAATCTCTCTTTACAGTGATACCAAATGATCTTGGTATACAATATATTAATGAATATCTTACACAACACAGTAATTTTTCACCTATTCAAATAGATTTGGTAACATATTTTTTGGAGCAAGTTTTGGAGAACAATGTTTTTACTTTTAATGATGAGCTATATATACAATGCCATAGGGTTGCAATGGGCACACCATGTGCGAACAGTGATGCGAATATGTTCCTTGCTCATTGGGAAGAAACAATACTTAGCAGAAATAAAGAATTTCAGACACATGTATTGTTCTATCGACGTTTCGTCGATGACCTCTTTTTATTATGGAGAGGCAGTGTGGAAGAATTATTAACGTTTTATAACACGCTTAATAATATGGTTGATTGCTTAAAATTTACAATGAATTGGTCCTATACAAGGATAGAATATTTGGACCTATATGTTGAAAAGTTGGCAAATGGTTTAATCAATACAGGAGTGTATTGAAAAACGTGTTATAGGAACTCACTTCTTATGAGAACAAGTATGCACCTGGGATATATTTTTAAAAATTTGATCAGAGGCCAAGGCCTCAGAGTATCTAGGTTAATTGTCCTGGACAACTGTTTCAATGATGAACTTGATGGCTTAAGAGACAGACTTCTGTCAAGAGGCTATACTACACACGAGATTTTAAATAACCTATCAGATGTTCAAACTCTACGTAGAGATACATCTGCACCATATTTTGGTCCACAAAAGGAAGATATTCCTAGTACTGATAAGGGGACATTCACCACCCTTAAGGTTCCATTATTTTATACCCTGGATAATAAAGAGTTAGTAGAAATGTTTGGAAAATATTGGTCCATACTTCAGGTTGATAGTGATATTAGCCAAATAGTTGGTGAACAACCAAGATTTACATACAAAAATAGAAAGAATTTGAAGAGGCTATTATGTCATAAACAGGGTAATCATCAAGCCACTGATAGAAGAGTGTCCACACGATCCTGTGGAACATGTAATTTTTGCTCTTATATTGACACTAGTGATAGATTTTATCATCCTGATTTAAAGAAGGACTTTAGTTTTTATGTAGGAGCTACTTGTAAAAGTTCAGACCTTGTGTACCTAGCTGTATGCCAGGTTTGTCAATCCTTTTATGTTGGCAAAACTAATAGGATCCTTAGAGATAGAGTTCGCGAACACGTTTATCATATTAGGAAGCAATCAAACCATAATGCTTTAGCAAAACATATATCTCGCTATGGTGATGAACATCATTTTAGGTTTAGAGTTCTTGAGTTGATTTCCCCTAATATAAGAGAAGGGGATATCAAGAATCACACCGAATACAGAGAAAATAATTGGATTATTATACTTACAGCGGATAGGGGTCATGGCCTAAATGAAAGGGCAACAATAAAATCCTTACTTAAAAAATGTAGAATACCTAAATAGTAAAAATAACTCAGATAGATAGGGAAATATTTATATAACCACATGTCATGTTTTATTTGTACATATATTCCTGTACATATTGATTTTAGTTGTTAGGATCTATGTTTTTATGTGTTAATATATTTTTCCATGCACACATGCACTTGTTATATGTATACCTTTAAAAGTTTTTTAATTAGTAACCCACTATGATTGGCTTCAGTATTTTTTAATTTATTTATATAAGAACTTGGATCGAATGGTATGTTTGTCAGTCTGAAGAAGCTTTTAAGTGAAAGCGCTTACTGGATGTTTTTTGAGATAATAAACAACTCATGGTTTTAATTCTTTGTGGAACTTGGTTGCTTCGTTACAATCACGATAATTCTGGAGAACTAAAAATACTTTGCCATGTTCATGGGCATGTGCACACACAGGGTATCTTTAAACGGTTCCCATTCAGAAGCCTGAAACATCATAAGCCTGAAAATCAAAATCCTGAAACCAAAAGCCTGAAAATTCAGAATCCTAAAAACTCAAAATCCTGAAAGCCCAAAATCCTGAAAGACCAAAATCCTGAAACTCAAAATCCTGAAAACACAAAATAGACATACTGATGCCATTGTGGCTTTGCTATTGTTAGCCCTGTGGTGTTAGGTCATGCGTTGGGGTCAGGTAAGTGTCTTGATTGGTTTTATTTTAGGGTTAGGGGCGGTTTAAGTGAGTTAGGGTTAGGGCGCAGGTTAGGCATGTATGCAATAGTGACAAATATTGGGGTTAGGGGTGGTTTAAGTGAGTTAGGGTTAGGGCGCGGGTCAGGTGAGTGTGCGATAGTGACGGACCTTAGGGTTAGGGTTAGGGTCAGGGTCAGTTGGTAGATATTAGTGTCTTTATAGTGACATATTAGCATTAATTGTGTTTTCAGGATTTTGAGTTTCAGGATTTTGGTCTTTCAGGATTTTGGGCTTTCAGGATTTTGAGTTTTCAGGATTCTGAATTTTCAGGCTTTTGGTTTCAGGATTTTGATTTTCAGGCTTATGATGTTTCAGGCTTCTGAATGGGAACCCTTTAAACCAGCCATGTTGACATGTATTAGCACAGACAGACAGAAGAATGGAGTATGCCTTATAAAGTGGCATCTTTTGAAGAGGCAAGATGTTACTTTTTTAAAATAAAGTCATTGAATAATAAGTATACAGTATGACAGAGACTTGGGAAAATCATAACTTTATGCATAGACTGTCATGATGATGTTATCTATTGCACAAAAAATGACAAGGATATCAGAAGTGCCTTAAATGTATGTTTACTGATGAACTACACATAGCATTACAAGGCTATGCCTATAAATGTAGGAATTAGCTCCAGTCTGGTACATTTCTAGGTAGTTAAAGGGTGTTGGGGGGACTCGAGTTGCTCAATGTGCTTAGGAAACTTTTGTTTCTGCAGTGACAAACAAGTTCCATTAACAACTGGGCACATTCTTAATTTATTATCTATTATTGTGATGTTCACTTGTACATTGGGACTTATTAACAAGTGTCACTAAATATGAATATTGCAAGCACACTATATTTTACAAACACTACAAAGTGAAATGCTGAAAGGGAGGAAACTGGGAAAATTCAAAGATGTCATATGTGATCCTAGAAATTATATACTAGGAGAATGGAGATGTGGGGCTGGGTTTAGAGGTCATGTAAGAGTCACCTCTTTTAAATAGGTGCATCTGTGCATGATGGGTATTTTCAGTCTGTAATACTGCTATACGAGCTTCTTTGCTTTATCCTTCTAATAAATATTGAAGTATGTTTCACTATTGAAAATGTTAGTTCCATCACTGCTAATGCATTTGCAACTTTATTGAACAAAGCTAAACATTGCTTTGATTTCAAAACCCTTTTCATCCAGTGCTTTTGATCCCTTTAAGAATAGAAACATATCTAGAAACTGGCATCTAGCAATAATCCTTGCTCCTTTAGCTTGGATAAATAATATCTTATCACTGATCAGTACATCACAGCCTCAGTGTCTAATCATTACAGGCAAAATGGACTTTTCAACTGATAAATGTAAAAATGGGGGAGCTCTGCTGCCACCACACCATAACAAAATGCCTCTAAAGTTACAAAGCCTCACTGGTGATCCCTTTTACCAAAAGCAGGTTCAGTAGCCAAAAAAGAACTGGTCATGTATAAACTAAAACAAAATGCCCTTTATTACCTCTCTTGGTCAATGTTTATACTGAATTTAATATATGCTAGCCTAATTTCTGCACTGAACTGATAGTATGTCTATAGGCAGTCCTTCTTTTCAGTGAGCCTATCCCTACGGTATAAGAAGAAACTTATCAAAATGTGATCATTTTCATTGTGACATGTTGATCTTATGTTTGCTGCAATTGTTTTAAGGGAATACATTTTTCCTCCTATATCAAAAACTTTCTTCTGTCAATTATTTCTATAGAAATGCATGAAGTGTTATTATGTTGTTGGGGCGGGTAGCAATTTGTGGTTGATTGCAGGATAGATTTGCCTTAAAAATGTTATCTCATACTGTGATGCAGGCTAGAGAATACTTCCAAACATCAGCAGAAATACAGATCTCCTTTTACCAAGTGCTTTGTTTTCGGCTTAGATAGATTTTAAAAGCTCTGGGACACTGATACTTTTGTCATGAATCTTGTTGAATGGAGACTATATTGTTTTGTATGGGAAATCATTCCGTTCACCTACTAGTCCTGCTTTGTCATTAGTTTTGCATATATTTTTTTCTTAGGTGATGTCTATATAGCAGGGCATGATATAATTATTATTATTATTACTATTATTAATTTATATTACAGAGTTGCAAAGCTGTATAACATAAGCATTTCTGATTTTTTCTTGAGGTATAGCAGAGCAATAAAGTTATATTTACATAATGTGAAATAGAAAGGCAGCCAGTTTGGTGATGGGCTGATCCTAGTTAGTGACCACCTATCCTAGACTAGTTTTTATTCTAAGGTACTACATCCAGGGACAGGGAATTTAGAAGTGTTAGATCTGTGTAGACCTTTTTAATGATGAGTCATGGGGCTCTTTACAAAATACTTTGGAAATGACATATTTAAGCAAGTCATGTGGTTAGATTTGCTCATCCCAGATCTGTATACAGAGAACGCTGAATCTGAAGTATTGTCAAGTTTATTTATTCATTCATTCATTGATTAGGTTCCCCCACCTGCTGATCATCAGCTCCCCAAAATCAGTTGTCCTATTTATAACTTAAAGGGTGAGAACTGCTCCCAGTCCATTTGTTACCAATGAGGTTAAAATCAGTCATACGCTTATCATCCCGGCAGCCAATTAGGGCATGCTGCCTTATTTCACCTTTTATGGTGATGTGGGCTTATTAGGGTGAGGGTGCTACCTATGCCCCTGATAAGAAGTTGTGGCTGCTTCCTGATATGCCTTCTCAGGTGCTATCACACCAGCATGAGATAAACCCTCCCATTTCCCCTCATCCCTTGGGGACTCTTCTTGGGGCAGCAGTCTCTTTCTGGAGCACCTGGCCACAACAAAAGGAGGAGGAGTAGGAGGAGGAGACACCATGACCCTCCCTCCATTCCCAGTGTGTGCACCAATGTAAGTCATACAGCCATCTCCTATCTCTCCCTCCCTCCCTGACTAGCCCAGCTGTCCATGCCATTAATTGGTCATAGATCATCTGGGCCACAGTCAGGGCTTTATCCCTCTGTACCTCAGATGTGGGGAGTACTATCAAGTTTTTTTAAGTTGTTTTCCTTTTTCTGTTTTTCTTTTGCAAACTATAGGAAGGTATCTCTGTCCTCATGTGCATGATTGGCAATTACAATGAGACAATGTCAGGTTCATAAGGGTACCATGAGTTACATATGATGTGCACACCTCAAGGTAACCTTTCTGTATTCATAGACAGCTCTACTACAGTCTCCATTCAGAATGGTAACTTAAGGTACTCCTCATGGTAAATGTGATGAACTGTAAACCGGAGTCACTATGGGAAACTTTTGCTACTATTTTTATTATTTAATTATTTATGTTTTTACCAGTGTGCTGGGTCTGGTCATATCACAACAACATTAGTTATAGTCCATTATGTCCATGATAAATTGGTTTTGTTTTGAATGAGCAATCCCAGATACAGTATATCACATCCTACTTTGACTTGAACTACTATTTTATACAATGTATTATTTAAAAACTGTTTTGGACTGCGGTTGTGGTGCTGCGGTAGTGTTGTCGCCTCACAGTTAGACGTTGCCCGTTCGATTCTCAGTTAGAGCGTCTTCTGTGTGGCGACATGCGTGAATGGGCATTTCTTCATTGAAGGTTGTGCGTTAGGCCCAGCAAGCCAGCACGTAAAAGTCTACTGCCAATCATTAGCGGACCGGAGATCCGCTGTGACGACCCCTAACCGGGAAAAGCCGAAAGACACAAACAATTATTTAAAAACAGTTTTAAGGTCATTTTAATAAACAAACTGTTTGAATCTAACGTTTGCTAGTCATGTGTTGCTACAGTGATTGTTACTATCCTCCATGGCAGTTTCTATACTTTTCATAGCTTAAATCTTTTTTAACATTTATTTCTTTGTGGATTTGATGTTTTGTATTAATTTTACAGAAGGCACATAGATGGTGTTACATTTGAAGAGCGTTTTCTGAGCCATTACTTGTCTTTAGCTGCCTTTTGTTTTGTTTTGTTTTGTGTTTAGATTTGCTTTTTGTTCATTTGGAACAGCTGATGTTTTCTACCTACTGTTGCATCTTGTTTGCACATGACTGATCTGTAAGATTTTGCTTGTTGATATCTGTTCAACATCAGCTGACTCTCTACCATGCTTTTTAAAGGCCTAATGCTGCTTCATTTTGTATTCAATGACATTTGGTAGATCGCACACACATGGCAGCATATTTTGAGTTTTCCATTTGTAATTTTGAGCTGTCATCTCATATCCTACCCATATTATTCCATTGATAACTTTTAATATATGCATGCATGGTTCCCATTCAGAAGCCTGAAACATCATAAGCCTGAAAATCAAAATCCTGAAACCAAAAGCCTGAAAATTCAGAATCCTGAAAACTCAAAATCCTGAAAGCCCAAAATCCTGAAACTCAAAATCCTGAAAACACAAATAATGCTAATATGTCACTATAAAGACACTAATATCTACCAACTGACCCTGACCCTAACCCTAACCCTAAGGTCCGTCACTATCGCACACTCACCTGAGCCGCGCCCTAACCCTAACTCACTTAAACCGCCTCTAACCCCAATATTTGTCACTATTGCATACATGCCTAACCTGCGCCCTAACCCTAACTCACTTAAACCGCCCCTAACCCTAACATAAAACCAGCCGCACACTTACCTGACCCCAACGCATGACCTAACACCACAGGGTTAACAATAGCAAAGCCACAATTACATCAGTATGTCTATTTTGTGTTTTCAGGATTTTGAGTTTCAGGATTTTGGGCTTTCAGGATTTTGGGCTTTCAGGATTTTGAGTTTTCAGGCTTTTGGTTTCAGGATTTTGATTTTCAGGCTTATGATGTTTCAGGCTTCTGAATGGGAACCGCGTGCATACATATGCCATAGTGGTTTATAGAGAACCATCTTTGTCCAGAAGATGAAGAAAGAAAAACACAGGGTAAGAAGGAAATGGAAAAGACACCCACCAAGTGGACAGCTGTGCTTTTATAACATTTATAGTTATTGGCAATAGATATGCAGATTTACAACATAATTTCTGAATCAACTTGTGATAAATGAGCATAACACAGTATGAGTTATCCTTGCTTTTATGAATAGTCTGCGCTGCCCACTGATGTTGCTACTTAACTTAACTTACAGTGAGACTCATGAATCTTACTATTTACTTTCTATGCTAAGTATGATGTTCATTCCTCTATAGTACAATAAATGTCATTCCGCTGGTATTATATTTATAGACTGTGATGGTTGTGAATCCCTAAAAATGTCCTCACATCAATATTGAGCCTAAATGTGAGTTACTGAATAAGAACTCCAGCCTAGCCATGTGGTTTTGGACTGCAAGTCTGAACATTATGTGCCAGAGGAAAATAGAAAGAACCTCAATAATCTCACAAGACTATACTTTTCAAAATTTTATATTTATTTATTTATTTATTTATTTTGTATTTGTTGACCGGGAGTGTCCGACTGGACGTAGGTCCATTTTCAGCGGAGGCCCGGGGAGAAAAGCTCCACAGTTAAAATAAACAGACAGTAGTTACATTGGATTACATAGTGATTAACAATTTACATAGCAATTACTTACAACGTATTTACAGATGAAGAACATAGTACATCAGTAGACAACTAGAATCTTTATCTGTGAAGTACATAACAGACATTAACAAATGTTACAAGAAGACGTTCCTGCTGTATAATAAGTACTAGGCTTATGAGCATCTGAGCTTGCTATAATCAAGACAGTTAGTGGAGTGCAAAGAAAGGTAGTGGTTGGATGGGGAGGGAGATATTAGAGTGTGAGTTGAAAGGGCATGGCCAGCATGTTTTTAGGTGCGCTTTTAGTAAAGTTTTGAAGTGGGTGCATGATGGTATGGAGGTAAATGTGGGTTGAAGGGAGTTCCATAATTTGGCTATGGTGCAAGAGAATAGTGCTTCACCAGCAGAGTTATTGGCTTTAGTTATCTGCAAGTGATTTTCGTTGATGGATCTTAGTGGTCTAGTGGTGCAATGGGGTTGGAGTAGATTCTGGAGGGATGGGACATTTAGTGGCTGATTTACTAGTTTGTGGGCGAGTGAGAGTTGATACCATTGAAGGAGGTGAGGGAGTTCAAGCCAGCCCAGTTCAGCAAGTGAGAGACAGTGGTGATTACAGTAGGATGCCCCTGTGATGAATTTGGCGATTTTGTTGTAGCAGGTCTCTAGCTTGTTTAGATCGCATTGCCTTAGGTTGGTATATATTGGACAGACATAAAGTAGGGTGGATATAAGGTGGGAATTTGCTATTGAAATATTTGCTGCTTTGGTGAGAAGTTGCTTATTTCTGTATAGCGTTCCTAGTTTTTTTGTGGACTTTTTTTATGGTCAAGGATATGTGAAGGTCAAATTTTAGTTTATTGTCTATTTCCACTCCTAGCAATTTGGTGTGTTCAGTTGAGTATATAGTGGTGTTGTCTTTTGTTGTGATGTTAAAGTGAGAGTTGTTTTGAGTATGTTTGGTGGGTTGGAAGATGAGTAGTTTAGTTTTGTTTGGGTTGAGTATTAATTGGGCATCGGATAACCAAGTTTCAACAGAGGAAAAGGCTTCCTGTGTGACTTTTTGCAGATTGGATAGGGACTGGGCTGAGCAGATGATGGTTGAGTCCTCTGCGTATTGTATGAGTGTGCCATGTTTGGTGGCAGAGGCTAGATTATTGTTGAAAACAGAGAGGAGTAGAGGTCCAAGGATGGATCCTTGGGGAACCCCTATGGAGACAGGTAGTTGGGGAGAAATATCATTCTGCCATACAACGGATTGTTGGCAGTCAGACAGGTAACTCTGAAACCAGTTGGTGACTGATTGTGAGAAGGATAGGTTATTGAGGACAGAGATAAGTTGTTTGTGTGGGACCATGTCAAATGCTTTAGATAGGTCTAGGAAAGTAGCAGAGGAGAGATAGCCATTGTTTTTATGCTGAAGGATAGTGTTAGTAAAGGAGAGTAAGGCAGTGGTGGTGCTATGGTTTGTCGGAAACCATGCTGAGTATTGGAAAGGAGGTTGTTAATAAGGAGGTAGTCTGAGACCTGAGAGTGCAGGCATCTCTCTAGTATTTTGGAGAGTGGAGAGAGAATAGCTATGGGGCGGTAATTGGTTAGTTCTGTGGAGGGACCGCCTTTGTGGAGGGCAATTATATGTGATACTTTCCACAGTGTGGGAATGTAACTTTCTGACATAGATCGGTTAATCAAGATGGATACTGGGTAGGCCAGAGCATCAGCTGAGATTTGTAGGTATTCACTTGGGAGGTTGTCTGCTGCTAATCTGGTGGGCTTAAGTTTAGTTATGAGTTTTTTTTATGTTGGAGGTAGATACAGGAGAAAAAGAGAAGGCAGTGGGGAGATTACTAGTTGAAGGTGTGGGTTGGAGGGGAGGGGGGCTGTGTTGTTTAGCTAGTGATAGTATGGTTTGTGTGAAGTGTGTGTTGAATGAGGTAGCAATATTTTCTGAGGAGTGAGGGATGTTAGGAGGAGGGGTACTGACTTTACTGGGTGGAGGATGGAGTTTATGGAGGACCAGAATTGTTTGGGGCTGTGTTGAGAGGAGTCTAGGGCAGACTGGTAGTATTGGAATTTGTCCTGTTTTATTAGCTTTTTGACTCTATTGCGTAGTTCTAGGAATTTCTGTCTAGTTGAGGGGGTTTTTGTTTTACACCAGTGCTCCCAGGCTTTATCCCTGTTTTTCATTTCTGACTTAGTGGTTTTCTGTAGCCATGGGGAGGGTTGTGCTTTGATTCTGGAAAGTCTTATGGGGGCATGGTAATTAAGGATGCTCAGGAAGGTAGTTTTAAAAAATTCAACTGCGTCATCAAGACTGAGGTACTTTAGAGGATGCCAGTTACATTATTTGAGGGATGAGATGAATGTGAGTGGGTTAATGTTTAGTTTTTTACGTATTTGATGGTAGATGACAGGTTTAGCTTGGTATAGGTATTTTTTTAGTAGGAATGTTGGGGAGTGATCACTGAGGCTATCTGATAAGCAGCCTGTTATATATGACTGGGGGCTCTTACTGACTAGTATCCAGTCCAGGGTAGTGTGCTTGCTGGAGTTTTTATTTATCCTGGTTGGTGACTGGACTAGTTGGGTGAAGCCATGAAGGTTTACATGATGGGTTGGATAGTTGCCAGAACAGGATTTCCAGTTTACCATTTATAAAAAGTTAAATATCTCAAATGACACTTAGCAGAGAGCAAATGGAAACCACAATTCTGAAAATAAAACTGTTGTCCTTGATAACACCTGAGAAGGATATAAGGATACTGCAAACAAAAGACATAGAAGGATTGCAAAAGAAGAGAGAAAAAAAACTCAGTCAACTAAAACTAAATTGGAGCAATCCTTCACCTTAGATGAGTTAAAGTCTGTACTCCAACCATTACAACCTGCAGTAGATAATCCCCCGGATTCATGAAGCTTGGCGCAAGGCCGGTGTAAGGCTTGCGCTGGCCGTGCAGCATATAAATGGCATAGCAGTGCCACATGCATAGTAATGAGTGTGCGCTGCAACCACAACCACGTGCATAGGGCACGTGCGCGAGTCCAGGGAGCCTAACTAGGCTGCGCTCGGAGACGTGGCCAAGTCGGCTGTCGATGAGCAACCTAAAGTGCTGAATCTTACAGCCCGCCTGCAATAGTAACCGCACCTATCAGTGTCTGTGGATAATGAAACGTATGCAAAGTATGCTACACATTACCTGTCCACACAAAATGGAGAACCAAACATAAATGCACGAAATACAAAATGTTCCCGTTCATGGAACAAATGATACTTAGAATACTGTGTCCATTATGTAGTGCACTGTCAGCAGTCATACCCAGTGGAGGTGTACTGCATCATGTCAGCACGCCGCAAATACACACGACTAGCCCCATGGGCATGGTCACCAGCAGTCCCACAGTGGTAGTGATAGTACACAGCTGGGCAGTCGTGGCCATATAACAACCATAAAGAAACTAGACATCCCAAATCGCATCCCAAACACACACAGACATATGTATAGTAAAATGTGCTATACACAGCAACGTAACCATCACATACACATAGGATGGCATATGCCGAATCGGAATATCCAGAAGCAGAACCCATGCATGCAAATGTAATACACAACAACCCCTTTATAGCACGTAACCCGCACCCATGTCCGAATGTCCACCTAATCCAGCTAGCAGCCTTGCGCAGCTGTACACCTACACAGAGCGGGTATACCCCATATGTGGTAGGAAGTATTGTCCTAGGCAGTGACAGGCTTGCAAATATGTACCTCACATATGTCAACATCCCATCCCAGGTACCGAAATCCAAATGGCTGCATGTGAATGTGTCGGCAGAATGTGTACATCCCGCGTGTGGTTACTGACCTGTCGAAACCCCATAGGTGTTCACACGCCACGGTGTCCATAACTGTACACATCTGGACAAAGCATTATGTGTAGCCACGGTACTGATGAGTAGCTATGCAGACATGCAAAACATAATACACAGGGTGGAACAGCTGTCCACCATGCAGGTCACCCCAGCAGGGTTGCCACATGTATAGATTGTCAAGGTGGGACATCACTTGTAGATATGTGTGGATTTGCATGGGAAAACACCCACGGCCAATGCAGAGGATAGAATAACACGTATATGCCAGAATGAAAGGTTATTGCATAGCATGTGAATAGCTTAAGCTATCCAATATAATAGTCATGTGTACCAGATACAAAATGCCTGTAACATGCAAGTAATAATGAATGTAAGAAATATACTACTGTGTTAATATCACAGGACATATGGCACGTGTCAAGTGTTGACGCAGGACACAAATGTCCAAAATGGGGCCTCCCCCACAAAGAGGAACAAGTGCTAACCCTACCCCCCCACTGAAGTATCGTCAGAATAAATACAACCCAATCACACACCAACACCACCGTCCAACCTATGACAGCAACAAAAGCTGGACAAAGACTAACACGATGCATGCACAAATAGAGACACATGTAATCAGTGCTCTCACAACCTTCTACAGGTCACTGAATAATAGTATGTACATACCCATGAAATGCTGTGAAGGATGTGTGGTAGTCCCCAGTATTACAGAGGTACGTACACATATATACTGTAACCAACCGTCACATATGTTCACTGTAACACAGCATACCTGCAGGTAATACATAGTTCAGTCATGTGCTACATAAATATCCACATATGAATGACTACAGGGAATAGTCAAAGGTGAATGGGAACAACGCACAACATGGAATATGTATGATAACCAGCACCACCCACATCATTGTATGCCAACAGCATAAGCTATTGTCAGTTGTCCAAACACCCGTGTCTGTAAACACAGATTGAATATTATAGCAATTACACACGCCTGGGTGTGGGTAATGCTGGATTTACCCACGGTTGGCGTGGTTTGGTCCCTCGGGCTTCGCCCTCGGGACCAAACAAAGCCAACCGTGGGTAAATACAGCATTACCCACACCCAGAAGTGGGTTATTGCTATTATACCATGACATTATTTAAGAAAAGAAACTATTAATTCTCTTAAATAATGGCATAGTATAATGCCTGTTTGCTGCCCTTCCACAGATGTCTGGCATCCGCGGCAGTTCTGATGTACTGCGCCTGCGCGAGTACATCAGAGTTGAGCAAAAGCGGAGAAAGCAAGATCTCCGTTGCTTTTTATGTTCGCTATGTTAAATGGGTTTAACACAGCGAGACAGCTTTAAAATAAGCAACGGAGATGTCCGTTGCTTATTTTAAAACTGTCTCGCTATGTTAAACCCATTTAACATAGGAAAACACTAAAAAAAAGCAATGGAGATCTTGCTTTCTCCGTTGCTTTCTTTTAAAACCTGTCTCGCTATGTTAAATGTGTTTAGCATAGCGAGACAGCTTTAAAATAAGCAACAGAGATCTCTGTTGCTTATTTTAAAGCTGTCTCGCTATGTTAAACCCATCTAACATAGCGAGACAGGTTTTAAAAAATGAGTTATACTAATGGAAAAAAAGTCCGGGTGACCGGACCTTTTTCCATTAGTATAACTCAATTTACAATGGGCACGCTGGCCAATCAGCGTGCACGGTTTGGAATAATAATGGGGGGTCATGGTATAATAAACATGGACAAACCGTGCCCATGTGCCTCATCTGACATTCGTACACAGTCAGGGCAGTTCTGTACACTAGGCGGACAAGACCAAACCCAGAGCACCACAGGAACACCCTGGCAATTAAAGACCTGTATGTGTCGGGACTATAAGCCTTTGTGTTCTGAATATCCCTGCGGTTATGCCATATGCAGCCTGGGTCCAGAGCATTAGGGAATAGGGAATGTGTAACATGTAGTACCACACTTTTCCCAGCAGGAGAATGGATGCCTGTGACGTAAGTGAGTGCGGGGGGGGGGATATGTTAATGTAGCTATGTACCATGGGTATGCATATAAATAAGACAGAACACCAAACGTGTAGTGGTCACAGCAACCGGCCAACGTGAATGCAGTCCCGTTTGAATTACGAGTATAGAACATATAAATGTGAACGTGTAATTAATGCGTCTGTGCCGTAAAGACAGTTAGATATGTAAAGGTGAAAGTGTGTTTCGCATACGTCCGTTAACCAGATCAGAGATATGTTACTGGTACTGTCACAACTAATACAGGCCACGTAAGCACAAAGACTCAGTAAACATATGTAACCCAGAATACGGATATGCATGTGCACCTGCGCGTAACCCACAATAAGGAAATGCAAGTGCGCCTGTGCGATTGTGATCCGCTCACAGCAGAGTAAATTAATGCTGTTTCCCCCACGTTAGTTATACATGTCTCAAAACTGTCAGCCTCTGAAAGTATGGAACCGGACAATGCCATGCAAAATACTGGTACAAATAGTGAGAAACACAAGATATGTGCTAAAACAAACATAGAAAGTGGATAGAATAACGGGTGTGTTAGTAGCAGGGATTGACGAAGGGTATGCATTCGTAACCTGAACTACTTGTCAGAAGGTGCCACCGTAAGTCTCAAATGAAATGCCAGCAAATTGCCAGATTGACACAGGTTAATGTAAAACACACCTAAGATAAAGGGTCAACCATCCGTACACTCTGCCAGTATCTGTACAGTGGAAATGTATGGTATGGTTATAGATGTGTGTACACAGGTAATCCACAGACATTAACAAAGCAAGGTATGAAACGAGGAGTTTACATGTATATATGTACACACAACAGACCTATGTCCCGTATATATGACACATGGATATAAATATGCCAAGTAATAGCTAATATGGGTAGACAAACAGACATCCACGAATGGGGAATATACAGCAGCAGTCAAAATCATTGGCCAGAAAGTGACAGTCCAGCAAGTTCTACACTTTAAACATGCATATCGGTGTCAAAATTTATACATTCGCAGTACCTGCTGTGATTGACGCAAAAGACGTGACAGCCGCAAATACGAATCAGCTGTATATGCACTAGAATCAGGTGCAAGGGTGATGACACATGTGTCCATGAAATGCATGACGTATGAACTGATATCCCTAGAGTGGGGAGTGCATATAAGTGCGTCCACATCTCAGTACCACACACATAACCATGTGTAATGTGTACCGTAGAGGGTTGTCAGGCATGGGAACCTGGGTATGCAGAAATGGGCCTAGGTGTTGTTTGGCAGAGAATTCGTAGGCCCGCCCCATGGGAGGGATGTGGGTATAGCACATGCCTTTATTCTCAATAATGATGCAAGGTATCCACTGGATAATGCGGAAAGCAATTTGGAAATATGTACAGGCCTATATCAGTGTCCTGTAGGCGATTCCCATGGATGGACATGCGTATGACCAAGATGGTACCCATAACTGGAAAACTGTCAGAATAACACAGCTGCAGTAAGGCATAGTACAGGAAATACAGATAGGGACTATATTATAAATACCCCATACAAAGTCAGACCGTTGTGCGAATACTAGCGTAGCCATGAATATGGATGTTATGAGTGTTACTAATCATGCAATAGAAATATCAGTCACTATCACCTACCGCACAGTCCGTAATGCCTAGACAGCAATCAGCTAGAAAGGCACATCACTATGAAATGTAACAAGGGCAAAGGTCAAATGTCAGGGCGTGTACACATAATGACAACAGGTCAAGGGTATAAAGGAGCTAACCTGTCCAAAATACATGTACTGAACTGGTGATACTAGGCGGACAGGTGAGAAGAAAGACAGCAGGACAAATGGGCAAACATGTATAAGTCATACCCCGGAAAATGTGAATGACAACGTATGTCCTGCGAAGGTCAGTGTGGAAGGTAAGTAGACCCAAAGGTAAAGTGTCCCCCAGGGTGTCATGAAGTGTCAACATAACAATTTCCAGACCCCCATAGTCGTACGTGAGCCCTGCCACTGACGGAAAGCGCAAATACGATGCACACATATGGTACATGAAAGAACAATTAGTGTGGATAAGCAGATGTAGACCTGTGTGAGGAATACAACTGTCTGTGTGGGTGTGTCCTGCAAATACAAAGTAATGGCATGTGGGCTGTCATGCCGCCATACACTGTGTGTATTGTAGTCAGAAAGTTGGTATGTTGTATCAGACACATACTCTGCAACTGTACAGATGTACGCAGACTGTGTAGAGTTATGCCTCATATGTTTGCTGTGTTCCATGTAACAGTAACAGTCTGGCACTCTCATGATAACTGACGACAGGAAACAATGACAAACATGTGATGAAGACACAAAATCAGACAGAAATGCCATACTCATGCATAACATATCATTGTGCTCACTATCAATGTTTGTAAGAGCAACATGTCAATACTGGCCCTGAGTGTCCCACTATCACATAAGGCCTTGTCCAGATATATGCTCCATGAGGTGGAGTGTTATGAACAGAAACAGATACATGTGTGTGGAAACATTATTATCCACTGCAAGATGATGAAATGTGCTGCAGTAGGAAGTGCAGTACTGTCCGCAGGTGTGTGCTGATATGTTAAATTAAACAGCAGTCTACATGAATTACCTATATTGATGATTATAGTGGGACATACACACGACCATGCACACAGCTCAGATAGACATACACACATCATAAACAGGCAATGATACACAAAGTCTATGGCATGTACGAGTACAGTGACAGTACAGCAAGGATAGCTGTCTGCCAAGATATACAGCAGATGTCTGTAAGGGCATGTAACACCTCCCGGAACACGGACGTTGCATGGACAATGTTTGGATTTGCATCGTACCCCATTGCTATGTGTAAGCTGTGCAAATATGCGATACATGGGACAGACAGCTGTCCATGCAAGAGCAGCTCTATGGGCATAAAATATGTATATATAAATACATCGAGAGAGATACAGACAGACACATGTGGCAAGGCCGGTAGTGGAACCTACACATCACTACCCTATCACACCACAGCATGACGCACGTAGAGAACAGGCTACGGAGGTCGCTAACCACAGCAGACACACAGGCATTCCATTAGGTGCACCTCAACATCCGCAAACACAAAGATGTCAGCAGGATATATGTGTGTTGCGAAGCGTCTAAAACCATAACCTACGAACCCATGCGGCCGGGAGCATAGACACACACACACATCTGGCAGGCATGGGAATTGACCTTACACCTACCTACCCTATCGCACTACAGTATGACACAATTACAGAATGCGCTACTCAGATTACTGAACACAGCACTGTCAGAGGCATACTTCTAGGTGGGTGACATCATCCGCAAAGGAATAGACGCTGATAGCAAATGTATGTGTTGTGAGGTGTCTAAAAGCATTACTGTTGCCCAAGGCAGCTGGAAATGCACACACACACACTTGGAAGGGATAGGAGTTGAACCTACACCTACCTACATGAACACACTACAGCATAATGCATTTACAGAATGCGCTACTGAGATTACTGAGCACAGCACTGTCAGAGGCATACTTCTAGGTGGGTGACATCATCCACAAAGGAATAGACGCTGATAGCAAATGTATGTGTTGTGAGGCGTCTAAAAGCATTACTGTCTCCAGAGGCAGCTGGAAACACACACACACACACACACACACACACACACGCAAACACACACTTGGAAGGGCTGGGAGTTGAACCTACACCTATCTACATGAACACACTACAACATAATGCATTTACAGAACACGCTACAGAGATTACAGAGCACAGCACTGTCAGAGGCATACTTCTAGGTGGGTGACATCATCCGCAAAGGAATAGACGCTGATAGGAAATGTATGTGTTGTGAGGCGTCTAAAAGCATTACTGTTTCCAGAGGCAGCTGGAAACACACACACACACACACACACACACACTTGGAAGGGCTGGTAGTTGAACCTACACCTACCTACATGAACACACTACAGCATGATGCATTTACAGAATGCGCTACCGAGATTACTGAGCACAGCACTGTCAGAGGCATACTTCTAGGTGGGTGACATCATCTGCAAAGGAATAGATGCTGATAGCAAATGTATGTGTTGTGAGGTGTCTAAAAGCATTACTGTCACCCAAGGAAGCTGGAAACACACACACACACACACACACACTTGAAAGGGCTGGGAGTTGAACCTACACCTACCTACATGAACATACTACAGCATGATGCATTTACAGAATGCGCTACCAAGATTACTGAGCACAGCCCTGTCAGAGGCATACTTCTAGGTGGGTGACATCATCCGCAAAGGAATAGATGCTGATAACAAATGTATGTGTTGTGAGGCGTCTAAAAGCATTACTGTCTCCAGAGGCAGGTGGAAACACACACACACACTTGGAAGGGCCGGGAATTGAACCTACACCTACCTACATAAGCACACTACAGCATGATGCATTTACAGAACACGCTACCGAGATTACTGATCACAGCACTGTCAGAGGCATACTTCTAGGTGGGTGACATCATCCGCAAAGGAATAGACACTGATAGCAAATGTATGTGTTGTGAAGCGTCTAAAAGCATTACTGTCACCCAAGGCAGCTGGAAACACACACACACACACACACACACACTTGGAAGGGCCGGGAATTGAACCTACACCTACCTACATGAACACACTACAGCCTGATGCATTTACAGAACGTGCTACCGAGATTACTGAGCACAGCATTGTCAGAGGCATACTTCTAGGTGGGTGATATCATCCGCAAAGGCAAGGATGCTGATAGGGAATGATTACAGAGTGAGCAGTCACACAGCATGTTACTATCCCAAGGTGGACGTACAGTAACACGGCAGTTCTGCACTAGGGAATACAAACTATCTATGGAGCACTACATCACAAAATGGATACGGGATGCACCACAGACAGTACACCCTTTGAGAGAGCAACCAGTGTGTTTGATGTAGGCATCCATTGTGGCATAGCATCTTTATATAATTCGCCTGGATGGCCACCATGGCTATACAGGATGTCAATGGCCATGGCTACACGCCTAGTATCAGACGTCGGTGTCAAATGTACAGTGTGTCCATGAATGGTGTACTGGGCATGCTCACACACTTAGCATTTGCAAAGTGCAAACATACATACACATGGAGTGTAATCATGAAAGGGCAGAGTGTGGAATGTACTGTGTGTCCACTTACACAACAGCAAACTGGGCATGCTCACACACTTAGCAGTTGCAAAGGGGAAACATGCATGCACACGGGGTATAATCACAGAAGGGCGCAGTGTGCAATGTACTGTGTGTCCATCTACACAACTGCTTACTGGGCATGCTCACACACTTAGCATTTGCTAAGTGCCGTCCAGCATGCAGATGGAGTGTACACACAGAAGGTCACAGTAAGGTAAAACTGTCCACATGCACAGGTTGGTCACACATGCAGTTACTTGTACACACACAGATGACATCACAGGTGTCACGGGTGCAGGTCACACATGTACACACTGCAGTGAACACTGTAGCTGTCATGCCAGCACCATGTCATCGGTGCAGCAGTAAGCCTCATGGTCCAACAACAGCATGTGACATATGTCCACAGGTCTGTATAGCAGTGTACACCAGTTGTGCAGAGTACACATGTACTAACAATGATCCAACATGTGTGATGTAGTCCACTTATATCAGTATACATGGACAGGTCGGCTCCACACATACCACAGCCCTGACACAGCTGTGACACATGACTGCTGCCATACCACAATGAACAAACGTCTGGATATGTCATACATGTGATTGTCTGGATGTGTGCATGGACTGCACACATGACACATACAAAGCCTGTGATGTACCACATGCATAACACTGGCGTACTCAGTGCTACACACACGAATGGAAGGTGGACCTATGTCTGTGGAATGCTCCCACTACAGGGTGTAGCAGTGTTGACTGGGACACATACCCTTGTATTGTTTGCCTGTGACAGCTGTGATATCATACCACAGTCCATGTTTTATGTATGTCAACACACATGTCAAAAAGTAGCAATGCATACAAACATGGCAACAAGGGACACATGTGACATGTGTACTGTGCATGGAGCAGCCATGCATGAGCAGTGGCCAATGTCCATAACATAGTTGCAACAACCTACCACATGCATACCCATCATAGGGGCCGTTATATGGTGGCATACAAACAGCACGTATGGAGGTATGTGTGTACATAATGTGTTTAAACACCTGTCTACATGCATGTGTGCAGATGGTGGCTCACAGTTGTGTCACACACCATCCTACCCTGCCATGTGCATACAGTATGCTATGTCGCTGTTACATGACAGTGCTGACATAATGCATACCCAGCGGTCAGGTGTTATCAACTGTATGTCACATGGCAACTGTAACACCTACCACCTCCCATGTGCATATATCAGCACATCCGCCGGATACAGTGTTGGTACACATAATGCACTACATACCTCTGCATGCCTGCACACGTATCATATGGCAGGTGTAGTATTCCCAGCACTGATTGTGTGCATGAATGTGTGCCCATGTATGCCACATATCGGGGGGAATATGTCCCACTTGCTACACATCCCTGTACACCATAGTAGAGATCTGTACATACCTCAGTGTGGGGAGCATGAATTTGGATGGTGCAGTACATGCAACACGTTGTCTCTCTGTGTACATATGTGTGGTCACCACAATGTGTGTGTGTCTACATATTTGTATGTCTGCTGCTTGGTGTGAGAGTGTATGCTAATATACTGTTGTGAAAGAACACTAACCACACATGGTGACTATCCCGTACTGGTGCTGCATTGCACAACCCTGTTGATGCCATAGGTGTGAGCCATACTGGCTACCTGTGCATGTCTGCTCCCTGTGACATGGCGTGTGGGTGCATAGTATTGTGAGGATGCTGACCACACAGGCAGGTATCCCCATCTGCACACTATGGGGTGTGCGTCATAGTGGTGTACACCCTGTGATTGAGACCATGTTCCTGTACTGTTACAGGATCCTACTGCTGCACAGCATGCCCCACAGCTGACAAGTGACACCTCAAGTCAGTGGCCATCACGCTGTGTGCAACACCTGCACCATGTCACCATACCTGTAGTGTGTCCTGCTATGTATGTGACGTCTCTGTCCACTGTAGCCTGTGGCACCGACCACATGCGTCAGGTGCAGTATATGTGCGGACATGTGTGTCATGTAGGTGTCCAGTCAGGTTGAGGGTACATGTAGTATGCTGATATTGCCAGATGTGCCTGTGAGTAATCCACAGCTACATGTGGGGGACCGATAACAGTGCTCCCTGTAGGCACATGCGAGTACACCATAGGAGGGATTCAGGGTATCAGAACCAACATGGTGCTACACATGTAACCGTCACACATACCGTGAACACATCACAATGCATGCTGCACCTGCACTACATGGTATGACTGCTGCATGTTGACAGTACAGAACCCATGTCACATACGCATCTGTCAGTATTCATACACAACCACTGCAACATACACATCCCACACTATGCATACACAGGTATCACATACACCTCTCACTATCCTGTCCACCCTGTGCATCAGAATATATTTGCATAACCCTGCACCGATGGTGTGGATGACAGGGATGCGGCAGAGGCTTCATCATATGCACAGGGTGATATGTTTGCCAGGGGCATAGGCTGCACCAATGGATAACATCATGTGTGTAAGGGCCGGTGAGTTTACTGGACATGTCTGTGCAGAATGCATGTGGATGTGGTGGAGCCCTACAGTTGTGTCTGCTGTGTGTGGGTATGTGTGTACACAGTTCAGCCATATGTGATGCCTACACGGGGTATAATTGACAGCCCCAGACTGTACAGTGCAGGTTGTACAGCTCACTGTGTCCGTCCACGGCCACGTGACCTGTGCCTGCCTGGGGTTGCACGGGCACTACCAGGTGGAGGTACAGAGTGGCTACTGTCCGATGACACATGTCCGCTGGAACCGGGTCCACGATGGGACCGGCCAGGGCCACGTCCACGTGGCTTGCTGTGTCCTGATGTGGACAGTGCAGCACCAGCTGCACTGCTACTGCTGCCAGCACTATGTGAGTGGGCATGAGAGGTGGCACGCACACGTCGACCTACACTAGGTGCTGTTGCTGGCCTATGCCCACATGTCCTATGCCTCACCCCTACCAGGTGTTCCAGCACAGACAGCTCACGCTCGTGGATTGCCATGCCTCGGTCAAAGATTCCAACCATTTCACCTAATCACCTATCCAGTACATTAGCAATCTGCTGTTGAGCATTTGCCAGTGACTGGATGTTGTAATTTAGGGTACGGATTGCAGCCCTCTGCAGCCTCTGCCCTTCTTGGTTCTGCCATTCTGCACGTGCCTGTGCCGCCATTACAGTCTGGAACATGCATCTGGTGATACCAGCTGCTGCGCCCTGTACTGCAGGTGCATGTCTGCCAGAGGTCCTCCTATGATCAGCACCAGCCACATGCCTGTGTGGCACATCACCAGTCATTACACTGGCAACATGGTGTGTAGTCACACCTTCTGTAGCCACCACACATTCCTGTTCAATGCCAACAGACGCTGACTGTCCGTCCTGGGCAACGGTGATGTGGTATGTGTTGGCATCAGAACTGTGTGCGGGGAAGAGGGGGACATAGGTGGGATGGTAACCAATGGCACAGATTCAGCCCCCGATAACCCTGCCTGTACCTCATGCATATGGTCATCACCGCTAGTATCTGTGCAGACACTAACATCAGATGGACCACAGGAGGGTAACGCACCTACACCACCTGTGAATGCAAAGAAATACTGTAAGGTACATTACACACAGACACACACAGACACACACAGACACACACAGACACACCATGCATGTGATATTTCAGATGGCATGCAGCATTCCTGCACTACAGCACAGGGAATGCAGCTCAGACATTAATAGTGTTAGTATGCATACCACCCTGGGGTGCACACTACATCAAGCAGGTGTCATATCAGTAGTCATGCAGTACACACAATCATGGTAGTTTGCATGCATCACCGTGATACACCATGTGGCCACGAACAGGTTAACAGTACACATGGCTGACGTTACCTTGACATGTAATCCGCTGACATGTGCAGTAACATGTATACATGTTTGACACAATGGCGTCCTGACACATGCACAGCATCATAATGGGCTTCACAGTGCAGTGTTGTGTGTACAGCCTACAGATAGAATGCATGTTTAGCAAATGTGCATGTGCAGGTGAGGTTAGTGTGAGCCATGTACATAGCTATACAGTGTGGAGTACAGGCACTGTGCCATTGCATGGCAACATGACGCATGTATGTTGCTGTGCAATGTATAACATGGATGCATTGCATTGCCATGACTGCAACACAGTCATGCTGTTCCACAGATCGTATATGGTAGACATCAGTGACACCTCCGGTAGCTGCAGACAGGCATTCCGGTTGTCCGGTGTAACACATCAAATGTACAAGTGGTCCACTACGGCTATGATTGCACTATGTGTGGACAATGTGCAACGGGGTCTATCCACATCAGAAGTACTGTGTGGCAACATGCCTGTGGCTATCACCCATGACCATGTGTGAACGGGTCTTGGACAATTGTGTGTGATGGGCATCTTGTACACATGTCTGTGGTGTCCCATGTGACATACACCCATACATGTCAGAGTTGTCACAATCCACAGGGATATGCAGACAACAGTGTGTATGTTTGTTATGTCGGGTGTAGGTCATGTGATGGTGTGACAATATTGCAGACAGAACACCACATGCTTGGGACATGTCGGGTGGCATGTCACAATGTGTGCACACAATGCAGGGGCATATGTCACAATGGTGACACCTGTGTGCTGCCCATATCACAGCTCCCTGTGTGGTACTGTGTGCGTACCACAAATGTTGTTCCAATGCATACTACATATGCATCCATTGTAGAACACCTCCACCGTTGTATGCATAGCTGACCACACATATCACATTGACAGGTACTTTGGTTTCATGCCGGTGTATAATAACGGTTGTATCTATTGCACATGGGTGGCATGTGTGTATGTCTGGTGGTGCAACCTGTATAATGTGACTGGAACAAAAATCAGGTGTCAATGTTATTCCTGGCCACATGGCAAATAACTCTACACTGTAACATGCCTGATACTGACAACAGTCTCACCTGCGATGGACCCATGTCTGTGCGACACACCAGAGGTACCTGTATAGGGGTGACACAACAGTAGAAACATTATCCATGACTGTATGACAGCCACAGGTTGCACTGTGCATGTGAACACATTTACCTGTGTGATAGCATATGGTATGCACATGTCTGCATACACAACGTAGCTTACTGTAGTATGCAGCTTGTGTGCCCATATACCTGGCATGTGTTGTTACTTTACATGATGTACAGTGACACCTGCAACTACATTGGATATCATACTCATATGCAGGACTGACTTACCAGGCAACTCCAGGCTCATTGGTTGAGAGACACCTACCTCCACGATGGCGGCTAGGGTTTCCGCATGCTGTTCCCTGGGTGTCCCCAGACTGGCCAGTAGCTCCTCTGTGTGTGTGAGTGGGGGCTGGGTTGGTGGCCCACCACCTGTCCCACCTTGTTCTCTGGCGATTGCAGTGGCACACTGTTTCGCATGCCATATCAGGTCCGTGCAGTGTCTGTGTACCTGCTGGTAGGTGCGGTTGTTGCCACCCACATCATTCACCCTCCTGCGTATATCCTGCCACAGGTCATCCTGCTGCTGAGTATGCTGTGGCACATGGCTGAACAGCACGTCATAGTTGTCATGGAGCAATGGAATTATGACATCATCCTCCTGGCGGCTGAAGGCTGTGAGTCGTGAACGTGGCATTATCTGTAAGACATAATGATGGTGACAGGTCACATTCTCACTGATGTACTGGCATACCGCTGAACATACATTGCTATGACATGTACTACATCTGCACAGTAATCTTTGAAAAGCATCATGACACTGACACAGCTGACGTGTTTCTGTCACACCTGTCACACCGTTATGCAGTGGATATCATATCATATCTCTGTGTCAACTCATTACAGTGTACATATTCCATGTAGATGGTAACTTGCTGTGGCCATGTGTACTTGCCTGCACCTGTGTTCTTACCAATCTGCACTTGGCCCAATGTGTCCACAGTACTACTGTTCACCTGGATGCTGTGTATATGTCACATAGCAACACAGACGCAGCCGTTATGGACTTCAGCAGTGACACTGCACACATACACATGGACACCTGTACATGCATGTGTTTTGCCATATACATCTACTCAGCACTGTACGGGTGTTGAACATCCTGCCACGGCTCGCCTGTATTGCACATGTGATACACATGGGACAATGTCTAGTCATATGACATTTGCAGGGATGGTCAAACATAGCATGTGTGCGCATGTTTTACATGCTGTCACACAGCAATTGTGACAACACAAGGTGCATCAGTGCCACATTACTGATCCAGTCAGTTGATAGTGCATGTACCATGTGGCTATCACACCATGTATGACTGTGATGACACGTGCAACCTTGATGGACAGGGTTGCATGGTATGTCAGGGTATATCACATATATGGCACAGGGATGTGTCCAGCCTGTGGAAAACCAGTATTAGGATGGTGGCTGTCCATTACATATGTCATTTATATAGGTATATGGACATGTCGCATGTCCATCATCATGGTGTAGACAATGTCCTTCTGCAAGGTAGGCAGCATGCTGCATGGTGGGGGTGTGTATTATGCATGCTGATATCGCACATCCATGCATAAACATTACCCCTTACAGGTGCTATGTGCTGTAATATTGTTCAACACAGTGCTGTATATGCCCGCGCGGTGATATCCCATGCACATGGATGGTACCCTGATCTGACATGGGTACCTCATATGACTACCTCCGGTGCCTGCTGTCATTACCATGTTGGCGGGTGCACCGCACAGCACCATCCCTTCCACAGTGACCATGGTGTTGAGCACAGCCTAGGTATTCATTTATGGGGACGGGGATGTTCACATAGCGGTAACAATGCTGGTATCATCCATCAGACCGTACACTTATGACACACACCTCACACACACAGCCCATTCAGTATGTTGTTCGCAACACTGACACAGCTATACTGCTAGGTCAGGTCCATTCCCAGCCGTACATACACAGATGCATAACATTTCTCTCTGTGGCATGGGCTACAATGACGGTGGGGTTCAACACATACCGTGTTCGACTGTAGCTGGCGCTGATGTTCTATGCACATATCAGCACATTAACCCTGTTCTACTGTAGCCAGCGGTGATGTGCTGTGCACATGTCACTCTTGCACATTGTGTTGATGTCTGTCTGTCAACAGGCCACTGGTGGAACACGCAAAGGTATTTGTAATCAAATATACATGCCGCCCTGTACAGCTGTACTGCTAACATCTCAAGTGCTAATGTGTCATGGACATGCACACCTTACCCAGAAAGGTGATAGTGCATTGCCACCCTTACTCATCACCTCTTGTGGGTTGCTATTATCCAACACCCTATATGTATTGTATGGTCAAGCTATGCACCTGTGCAGGACATGTGAGCATGTAATGTGCTACTGATTACCTTTGCACCCATTGCACAACATGTCACACAGGTACACTGGCAGTCATACACTTCACAGCTTGCTGAAGGTATGACAGGTGTTGTACACACTTAACACACATATCCTGTGGGACATGGTCATATGTACAGGCATGTCCAACTGTCACATACCAGTGCTACCCCTATATGATGGATATATTGTACATGTGGCAATACAGCAACTGTCACATGTTCAATGCTCACCTACCAACATACAGCAGTACAGTCTGTGGGTGATGTGCTTCTGCATCCATGCTGTGCCCATAGCTGTCAGTTGTACATCATTACGTGCAACATACCTCATTTGGTGTTCTAACAGGTGCATGTTCATCAAGGTTCCACATTGGAAGGGTCTGTCACACATTCATTGTTGTACATGGTTTACATGCCAGCCATGGCTTAATAGATGGGAATCATAGTAATTCATTGGGATATCATATTTATACATTAGAGCAGCATATTTCAGCCATCATACACCCTTCCTAGTTGACACTGTTAGTCAGCCAGTAGTAGGTGTTCTACGATCTGCACATTAGTCACACAGTACGAGGGCTACTCTTACTCATTTTGGGGACAGGGTGCTGACAGCTGTGGATGGGGGTGATGCTGTCGACAACCATGACTGCACCTGATGGTCACTTCTGGATGTGTAACATTCACATCACACACCTGCCATCACATAGTCCCACATCATCTACAACAATGGACATTCCTGCAAGAACAACGTATGCAATATGTCTGTATAACCACTGTAGGCACCACTGGTGGCCCCCATCATGGCAGCCAACATCACCAGTGTATATCCCGCAGACTCATGGGTTACAACATTCACAACACACCAGTCACGGATGACTCTGTTGTGAATCACAATGCAGTTCCACACATCATGTTACACAAGGCATTATGCACTTAGATGTTGTGGATGGGTGAACACCTCTGCAACTCAACCTATGCACACATGACACATCACCTGGTACAATATATCTCTCATACATCATGTTATTGTGACTGCCCTGTGATGGCAATACACAAACTACGTGTGCTGGGACATGCAATGGCTCACCGGTGTTATAGCCCTCTGGGTGTGTGTCTAGCCATGGTGTACATTCGGCATTGGTCTGGACACAAGAACACTGTACATTGACCTACTGTGTCACTGCAACAGTTGCCTATGCTCCTATTGTTATTGTACAGGCATGTGGTATCTGACTGCTATGACAGTCCAGGTCAAACACAATGCTGTGGCACGCATGACCTGCAGCCATCAGCCTGGGGAGTAGAGCACACATGTACATCTTCACATGCTATACTGCCTCTCTGGCAGTTTCACATAACTGTCACCGGCAGGGCAGTAACTGGCAAGCACGACATGGGGTCATGTGGAACAATGCTTGCATCTTCCACTGTGATGCACCCAAGCAAGGCACACATACTATTGCACCACTCACATATTTCTGCAGTGACTGGGACCTGCCTCTATGCTCTGCACAGAACACCTGCGATGACGGATTGTACACGGACCGTACCTTTCAGGCACATACCTGGACCGGAACACCCACAGATGAGGGGTTCACACATCACACAGTGTTTTGCACACATCCTGGATAGTTGCTTAGCACAATGCATCATAGGTGCTCCATGTGCAGATAACTGTGTTTGTGACCGCTATACACATTGTAACAAGCGACAGAGTCGACATTTTACACCACAGGTTACATACCTTCTGTGTTGTTATAGTGGACATTGGGCCTCAGGCAGCTACTACTGATGTGTACTGACAGTAACCCACACTTCCCTGGGATAGACACCCATGTACCTACACATGCTTGAGTCATGCACTCCGCTCAGCTGGATAAAACAATACACAACACATACAATACCTACACTAACCTTAGCATCAACACTACCTCCATGTGACTGGTGTGACACACCTGGGGTTATCCCCTCTTTGGTGGATTCAAAACATATGCTACACGGCCTTGCTAGCCACATCCTGGAAACACACCCATCACAGCATACATGGAACATGTGTACTACAACAACTACTACAGACGTCTGCTGACAGCAGTTGTTAACATCATGACACCCGCGCAGATGGACACTACACATACATATGCTGACACATACCACAGTGCACTTCAGTAGCATGTACACAATTGCAGGAATCATGCTATTCCACACAGAGACATGGCGGTACTGACCAGATAACAGACGCCACTGTGGTGGTCATGTTCCATGAACATATGATGTACAACCACAGGTACAGGCTGTTGCACAGTGGTGTACATTCACATGTGTGGGGTGCATCACTTGTCAGCCATGATGGGTCCACAAGGTCCATCATCACATACTCCAAGGCTAGCTACCTAAACATGACTGCCACACATTGCGGTGTGGGGCCTCAGGCATTGTGGTGGTATGTCAGTATTTTTTGGCAGCATCCACATCTGATGTCACATACAACAGTCAACCAAACATTGCAGACCAAGGTAATGTTGGCAACTTGCCAGGCGATGGCGTACTTACCGACAATACACCCTCTCACTTACTACAGGGTCGCAATCCGTACATGAACATCGTAGTGTCCCTGTGGTCACATACACAGTACTGACATACACACAATATGTCCTGGGACACTGGCCCAATGTCACCTTCCAATGTCCCTGGCTGTAATGTCCCACCAACCTGTTCAGTATATGTCTCCACACCAGGCCACTATATTCACTGCTAGCCTTTTGTCAGACATTGTAGACCCTGAATGCCACACAGCAGCATTTATCGCACTACACACAGGTGGTACTGCATTGCACGACTGGGACTATAGTCATACACTCCTGACTGGACCATTCTGCATGGCGATGGGGCACATCATCAGGAAAGTGATTCCCACAGACATTGATGGCCTCCAGTCCTTTCCTAGCACCCAGGTTGGGCTTGTGAATGCCACAGCAAGGCACATACACATGCTGGGCACCTGTCATAAAGTTGCTAGGGCAGTTGATGATGGTACGGAGGTCAACACATCATACATTGTCCTCACATTGCCTTTCAGCACCATTCCACATTCTGGTATTGACAACATACACATCCACCTGCACATCATACCCTGTGTCTCAGGATGTTATGCTATGTGGCTCATGGGCAGTAAACACAGTGGTGCCAGCATACCATAGTACCTACTACATGTCAGGTACATATTGCATTACACAGCCCTCAGTCATAGGGCCACTCATGTTCACTATATGCTTACATACAGAACATGCTGTCACAGAGTACTGTCCATGCCTAGATTTCAAACACCTACATACCAAGCACCATTATTGCTCCACCAGCTCATACTGATACCAACCATACAGGTGTCAGTGTGACAGATACTTCATATGAGTATCATGGCATCAAGATGCATGACACAAGGTGCATGCACATCACCTTTGCATAACAACATTCACCCACTGACTATCACATGGATAGTGGTCCCCTACATACATATCACATTGTACATGGTTACAGTACACACATATGTCACACATAGTCCTGTGGTTACCGTATTCCACTGTGGCATGGATATCCTTCTTCAAGGCCACACCTATCTGTACTGTGTGTGATGCTGGTACATAGGTAGCCATTGTACCTGTGAACTACACACATCTCCACACAGTCAAGGGTACAATACCACATTTATGGTATATCTTCAACAAAAGCTACAGCTTTACATGGCACAACATTGACATGCCATGATGTTTACTGAGCTCAGACAGTTTACATATGCGGCTGAACTACGGACAACACATCTGTACACATCTGCATACCACATACTCAGAGGTGTCTTCTTCTGCTCTGACATGGCCCAGGTCCACCACATTATTGATGCATATATTCCTCATACATGACATCTGAGGTGGGCACTGTGAATGAAATGCTCCTGGATATGTGCACACACACCACACTGCATGGGCTGTGCTTCTATGTTACATCCACAAACCTAACACACACCATGCTGTGGAACATAGGTCCTGTGTACATCCCGCAGTGACACACAGTAGCACTGTTCATGCAATACCTCCCTTGCTGTTTGGGTGACACATGTAGTCCTGGTATCACCACAGCAGCTGTACTGTGTAGAGGTGCAGTTGACACCTGCCTCTGCTGTTCACAGGACACTACCATGGAGAGATGACACTACTGTGTACACTGTACATGTGCTTGCACATGGACTTGCCAGACTGCATTGTAGCCCACTATGCACCTGTGCAGCTACTAAAAGTCCTTTGTGCATGGTTACTTGGTGTCCCTTCCATTTAGAGTAGCTATCATGCTACTACTATGTCCCATACCTACAGGCCATATGTATCCTGTTATTGTACATACCAATAGGCGATACCTGTGTTATGCATGATATGCCTGTGATACTGTGTAGGATATCTGTCATATCTACCTAGACAACTATACATTACACATATTTCACATAGTATCCCCTAATGCAGAGCATACTTGCACATCGGCCACACCTTACATATGTCTTCAACGGTATATGCCCATACGCATGCGTGCTGTGACAGTATACATACATGTACTATCCCTTGCTATGGCACTTCCTTGTTGGACATCCACTACCAGCAACAGCGTGTGGTATGGCATTGTTCTCTTTAATGCCCTCCTGTAGCATCCCTTGTGGTGTCTCTGCTGTGTACATAATGTTCTACTGCTGTACACACGGTTTCTACAAGCGTTGGTATGCTCAGCAAGACATCACTACATAACTACCTTTCACCACTTTATGCATTACGGACAAGTGTAATTAATTACAACCACCATTCACATACAGTACAACTTATTAATACAGATCATGCGTTACACAACCTTACATATCGTGTGTTCTACATACCTTGTTGGTGTTTCGTTTCGTTTAGTTTATTGTTTTGTCATTTCCTTTTGTTTTCAGTACTTTCGATAGTACGATGCTTTTTCAGTATGAGCATACGGTTTGAATATCTTGAGAGTCATCCTTATATACGTCGATACCTGCAACATGTGAATTCATCCCGCCAATTGCTGTTCCTCAGTGAGTAATTACGTGCATATCACCTGTGCATCTACTCCATTCAGAAATTACGCGTCGACACTGGGGTATAATTGGATTCTCCACCTGGGCGTTGGCTATTTGCCCTACCTTCGTGGAGATGGTCTGTATTGTGTTATGTTATGTGTAACTGCAACTGCTATGCATAGGGACAAGTATATTTTTAATTCATGTCACCCGTGGATTGTGTGTGACAGGTGTAGTATTTGGTTCAACATGTGGGTGTACCTGTCCTGCCGGCGAATGATAACGGAGTATTGCATTCAAAAACTGTAACATGGCTGTTTTTTTACTTTATACAACACATGCAACTATGCATCCGCCTTTAATTGTGTCTCCCACGCAATATGTTGTGGTTATGCAGATGTCATTGACTGACTGTATGTTTGTGCTGCTATTACGGTTTGTATTCCTTTATTATCTACAGTGGGGGATATCGGTGGTTGTACGTAACGGATAAGGTTTGTGGGCCTTGCATCTCTACATACACAGTATAGTTGTCTGTGTGCTCCATCCCTACTTGGAGATTTAACAGTTAATAGTCTTTTGTTATGGGATTGTAGGTTGGGCTGTTGTTAATTGGTTTTGATATCGTCTGCAGGTGAGCTTGATGCATGTATACCTCCGTAACTTATGTGGTATATCAGCGGCTATGTGTACGTGACAACTATCCCTTGACTTTCTGTCCCAGATATTTGCAGTCATTGTGGTCATGTTGTTGAAATAGCCTGTTTGCCAGTGGTTGCCACATATTCATATGGGAATTGTTTGACACTTGTGGAACACACAGCGGTGTTTACGGGCCAACACGTAGCCACGGTCAGTACTGAGGTAGCACATACTTTTTCCGATACATACCTATTGCTGTGTGACTTTGCCAACGTATCATATTGCATGTAACATATCAGTGTCGTGCATACAGGCATGACTATTACATACGTCTTTTACATTTCTTATGGGGAATATTCCTGTGCTACCATCTGGAACATTTTCACTTTGTATCATTCTATGTCAGGACACACCTAGCCAGGGTGGGGCTGTCACTACTAGTCTGGGACTAGTAGTGAACATATGCCTGAGGCTAGTTTACCGTATACCTACACCTAATATTCTGATCTGCCTCTAACTTGGCACCAACATACACATGTTGCAGACACACACACATTACACTCACACAGCGATGCACACGGCACCCTCAATGCACACGTACACATACTACGGCACTCACGGGGACGATTGCACACAGTACCTACGTGGACCGCAACACCGGCAGCGGTGACTAACTCTCCCTTCATATCATCATACTATTACACGCGCATGTACTGTTCCAGTACTGTGTTCTGTCGGTCTTTCAGCCTCGCGGTTATGCATATCGGTATGTTACACGTTCCATGGTTGGCGGTATCCTATTATTTTGAACCTCCCGGATGTTCAGATTGTCGTTGCACTATCTATAATATTTACAGATATCGCTGGATATATCTCAGTCACCTTATATCCCTCTAATTCCCTTTCTTATCTGTATTATATATATGTATATGTGTACATATATATCTATATCTATATATATATGTATATATATATATATATATATATATATATATATATATATATATACAGATATATATATATGTATATATATATATATATATATATATATATATATATAAACTCCACACAGTGCCAAACAATGGAACAAGATGAAGACTGTCAGGAATAAATTAATCCAAATTACACGTTTCGTTCACTTTTAATAACTGTGAACTTCCTCAGAAATACAAACATGTAAAAACAGTTACTTTAAATAGTCAATAATAAAGATCACATGGAAAAAATAATCCAATCACAAACAAATACATTAAATACATATTTAACTTATAAACTAAACTATTAATTTGTTTAAAATCTAATGAATGTCACTTATAAACAATCACTTAAAAATACATATACCAAATTCATTCATCTTATGTAAAAAACCTGGTAGGTTACCCTTGGTTAAATGTTTCCTGCAAGCACAAAGGCTTTAGTGTTAGAGAACATTATAAATATTTCATTTTCTGACACTAGTATATATATTTTTTACATAAGATGAATGAATTTGGTATATGTATTTTTAAGTGATTGTTTATAAGTGACGTTCATTAGATTTTAAACAAATTAATAGTTTAGTTTATAAGTTAAATAGGTATTTAATTTATTTGTTTGTGATTGGATTATTTTTTCCATGTGATCTTTATTATTGACTATTTAAACTAACTGTTTTTACATGTTTGTATTTCTGAGGAAGTTCACAGTTATTAAAAGTGAACGAAACGCGTAATTTGGATTGATTTATTCCTGACAGTCTTCATCTTGTTCCATTGTTTGGCACTGTGTGGAGTTTATGAAGTTTTTGGTCGTTTTTATTCACTCTTATATATATATATATATATATATATATATATATATATATATATATATATTTATATATATACATCTTGCGGCGAACGTGGCAGGCACACAGCAACGCCATATGCTGTAGGACTCACGTACTGTTCAGGTGTTGGCATTACATGTTCCACTGGCTGTTGGGTTTACAGTGTTTGGGGGCTGCCTATGTAGGAATCACACATAAGGCCACCCATACATTACAATTTACAGGTGGTCATGTTTGTGTGCCGTCCATTTCACTGTGTGTGCAGGTTAGGAGGTGTCAGTCCATGGGGCCTACACTGTCAGAGTATGTGCTATACGTTCCCTTTTTGCCAAGGCGTAGGCATATTGGGTACACCTCCGTCTGCCTACTGGGGCTGGCACAGTGTGTTCATGGTCTGGAACCCTCTGTGCCTGGACTGGCCTTGGCAATTGTGGTGGGCTTTGTGGCCCTTCACCATTATTTCACTGCAGCAGCTGCTTCTGCAGGATCATATTATGTAGCATGGCACATACTATGAATATGTGGGCACATGTGCCTGGAGAGTACTGCAAGGCTCCACCAGATGTATCCAAGCACCGTAACCGTGATTTCAGCATCCTGAACACATGCTCTATGATTATTCTGGTTTGTGCGTGTGCCTCATTATGGCGTTCTTGCATGTGTGTGTGTGTGTGCATTTCTGATGGGAGTCATCTTCCACGGCTCCAGTGCATAGCCAGCATCCCCCACGAGATGGTCTTGTGGGATGTCCCCCCTGACAAATACTTGATACAGCTGTGAGCCATGACAGATATGGGAGTCATGGTAGCTTCCAGGACTGCCAGCACACACATCCATGATAATGCCCTGGGCATTGCACACGACCTGGCAATTGATGGAGTGGAATCCCTTGCGGTTTATGTAGCGTCTACCCTGCTCACCAGGTGGTGACTTGATTTGTATGTGCGTACAGTCTATCGCACCCAGTACCTCCGGGTATTGTGCCACACAGTGGAAGTGGCGCATATTGCTAGCCAAATCCTCCTGAGATCTGGGGATGTATATATGCTCATTGGCATGTGGTAACATGGCATCCAGGAACTGGTGTAGTACCCTGGATGCTGATGCCTGTGAGATGCCCATTATATCTCCAGTTGGCCTTTGAAAGGTTCCTGTGGCCAGTATTCGCAAGCTTACACATACCTTTGTGTCCACTGGGATGGGTTCCCCTCTGTTGTTTCTTGTTCTCAGGCGTGGCCGGCACAGCTCCACTATTTGCTGTAACATGTCCCTGTCCACCCTGTAATGCTCTACTATCTCCAGGTCATGTAGCCCCTGGTAGGTTACCCTTGGTCTGAACACTCTCCTTCTCCTCCGAGGCCTGCGGTGGTTGTTGGCATCCTCCTCCACAATACTATCTGTCTCTAACACATGCTGATGGATCACAGCTATGGCAGCACCCAACATGTACATTTTAAAAGTTCCCCGTGTGTTTACACCTATGGTGCGGTGTTTGGGAATACATAGTTGTGTGTTGTGTGCATTCACACTTTATACTATTGTGCTGTGCACACCGATGATGTCATAGGGTGTGTTTGTACGGCCGTATCTAAGGGTTATCTTCCGTGTTTTACCGATGGAACTACAACGGTGTTGCCTTTGGTGTTGAATTACTTTTGCCTGCCATGGATTACCTTTCGACCTTCCCTTACTATTTCTGCACGTTGCACCTACCATTTTCTGGCATGCATCCTGCAGAGCACTGTCATTTGTACTTTCATGGACATGGCATATCATGCGTTTTGTGTGCTACTGCCATTGTGCTGCCAGTCTGCTTTGCTCTGCTGTGTCAGGTCTTCTATCTTTGCAATCTGCTACCTCCCCTACTTTCTTTGCATTCATATGCCTCCCCTATCCCATTTTGCAGGTTTCTGCATGCAGAGTTGTCAGCTGCCGTCGATTGGCCTTCGTGGGTTGATTAGTGTTGATTGCTCATTAGTACTCCAATTACACTTTTTCCGCATTTCCTTATATTCTTCACATCACCTTCCTGTTTCCGATATTGTTTGCGGGGCGTGCGTCAGATTACTAGGTTTCGGGAACGTTGTCATCCTCGTACACATGCACTTTTGCGCGCAATGTGTGCTCTCAGCTAAACTATTACCCCACACCCCGGTCCTGCAGCTTTGATTAGTGATGTACAGCCCAGGTTTGCTATGCTCCAATGTGCTTACTGCTACGGTGGCACACCCCTCTGCAGATGTCATGTATTTCCTCTGAGCCACTCCTCGGTGTTTTACCGCTGCGCCGTATGGTACAACCTTACTCCGGCGGGACATTTGCGATTCAGTATTATCTGCCTCATTTGCATGGCATTGACTACTAATTCATAGTTACCACGCCGAAGACTGCCGCGAGTCCTTGGCAACCCTTGCACCATGGTTGTGGTGTACCATGCATACCATGGTGTATTATGCTGTAAACCTGATTTCTATTATGATGCTATTTTATAACATTGTTATATTATTTCATTATGTTGCACCTTCCGCACACATGTCCTGCGGTTCTGATGTGAGTTACTGTGGACATGACATTTAAGTTGTTATTTACGTGTTGTGCATCTTTTCTTATGCCATTGTCTGTGTATTTCGCCATTGGTATATGTTAACAGTGTGATACCCGGGTCTGACACTCTTCCATTACTCCGATGTTATGTTTGGGAAAATGTAAACCGTTTTTTTTTGGTTTACATTGCCGTGGGCTTATGCTACACCTGCACCACTTTGTGAATCGCTATATGCCTTCATTTGCATGGTGACACACTGCACATAGGGTGATTAGCATACCTACGCCGGAGGCTGCGCAGATCTGGCGTACGCCAGTAGTGCACGTGGAATTGGATCGTACCTGAATCGCTCGGCGGCCATATTTGGCATTATAACGCCTACGCTAATGCATGTGCCTGGCGTAAGATTCATGAATCCCGGGGAATATCTCCTGACAACTAACCGATATAAACCATTTCATCTGTGAGTTAATAAAAAGATGGGAAATGTTGGAATGTAGAATTTCATACTGTGAAGACAAATGTGTTACAGTCAAGAAAAAATCTTAAACAAACAAATAATGATATCCCTACACTTAAAGGAAAAATACTTGAGCTAGCAGCCAAAATCAGATGTAATAATCTTCTAAGAGGAATGCAAGAAAACAAGAAAGTGTCAGACTAATACAGTTAAAGAACCAGTATTGCTTCACCCTAAAGATAAAAAACTAACCAAAAACCTAATAATGTAAATAGCCCATCACGCTCTTCACAAATTTCATCTGAGTGTTAAACAGATATGTGTAAAATGTCTGAACTTCCAAAATGTGAACCTGATACTGAAAACTGCAAAATAAGACAATTCATCCTATGGCATAGAAAGTAATTAAAACATGACAAAATAGTGAATAAATGGTACAGAATAAAGTTTCTTTTCTTAAAACAGATTAATATTTTTATGATCTCAACTTCAAAATGCAGTTAGGCCAAGGGAACCCTTGTTCTGAACTGACAGAGAAAAGGAATTTTGGTGGCAACTGTTTCTAAATGCTTGCAACTATCCAGGTTTGAATGAAATGGCATTTAACTGTGTTTTGAAATTGAGATTGTATGAAATATGAATATACTTTTTGAAAAAATATATCATATTATTTATTCACCTTTTTTCATGTTTTATGTTTAAAATATAAGTAGTAGATTGAATGTGTTTTGTATAGTGCATCTATTTTATATATCTTTATTTATATTTATCAAAGTGTCATAATATTTCATTCATCTTTAATTTTACATTGTTATATATTGGATATTTGGTAGTGTCCTTTTAAATAGCAAATGATGTGATGGCAAAGTGATTTGATTGGATGCTGTTCAATTGTATTGAGGGAGATGTTCTATATATATATATATATATATATATATATATAGATATATATATATATATATATATATATATATATATATATATATATATATATATATATATATATATCTTGGGTGTTGTTTTATTTATTTATTTTTTTGCTGTTTTGATGAAGTTCCCATGTAAAGGGATGAAAGCACTAAACATTCTAGTAAAACAGTTTTGTTTGGTATTGCGGTTTGCTGTGCACTTTGTGCTTTAGTGGTTCATAGTTTGTGTAACAACGTTTTGCTTTGGTTCTTAGTAAGGATTCTAAAATTAGACAAACAGGCTGTATTTTTCCAGCCCGTATATAACAAGTCCAACATTACAGTGAACAAAGAAATGATTGATCATTCTTTATTCCCATTATTAAACAAGTGTATTGTTTGGGATATTATTGGTAAAGTTATTCTCACTCCATCTCAGCTTTGCAAAGATGTAGCCATACTAAAACTGTACTTATTAATGATAATAATCCACACTACATTTAAATCTCTTTTTGCACATAATGAAGAGGATAATATAAAAGATCATTTCTATCAGAGACTCACATCTGCCTACCTTGCAGAAAATTTCACATATTCAGCCTATAAGATTTATATTAATTTGAAATTTCAAGATATATTTATATTTGCAAAGTCTTAGAGTAAATATGACCCTACATAACCATCTACCAAGATTCTTAAACATTCAAAATTTTTAAGCATTAATCATATTCCCTTCAAACAGCTATATAATACTCAGTTCATGATAATAAATGATGCTTGTATCACTACAGCAAAAAGGGCTGCTTTCAAGGGTACTGCTTGTTCAGCATGTGATGAGCCTAATGTGGATCTTTTCCATATAATATGGGACTGCAAATACACAACTAAATCATGGTCAGTGTTACAATTGTGTTTGAATAAACATTATATAAACTAAAAACTATTTATGGCAATTTGTACTCTTTTATAAGTTTCAAGATAAGATTAACACAACTTATATTAGTCTATTTGCTTAAGTTTTACATCACAAAAAGATGGTGATCTTTATCAACCATAAACTGGGAAGAAAGTCGTAAGATAGTGATGTCACACTCTAAGTTATTACACTGATATAACTAAATAGATCTGATTCCAAAACAAATAAGAGCAAAAGAAATATTGTCAAATGTCATAAAATAAAGAGATTTCAAATAATGTAGTTAGGAGTCTCTTTGTAACACAAGTAATTGTAAGTGTTGAGAAAGGTAATTGTATACACTTGTGCTTCAGGCCAGTTATTTTACATTACCCCACTATTAACTGGGAATCCTATATGACATCAAACGTACATGCACAGATATTCCTGGATTTTGTAAACCCAAATTCTCTGGATCAGATAGTCACTACACCAACCAGGGGTGCAACCATACTGGATCTGGTCCTCACTAATATGGGAGAGTGCTGTACACCCCCTATTGTAATGCCTTCCCTGGTAAGGTCAGACCAGAAAATGGTCTCCTTTGAAGTAAAAATAAAACCTGGACCCCTAGCTAAACCGGGAATATTTAGGAACTTTCTAAGGCTAAAATCCTGCTATTAAGTGAGATCCTGGAGAAATTGCATTCCCCTATAAACCCTGAGAACACTTCTGAGTATGAAGAACTGTTCACAGAAACCCTGTACAAGCATGTTATTAGCTGTATAGAGACAGCTGTACCCATTAGGAAGAAGTACAGAACTAGCAAAAAACAAGCCACCCTGGTAGAATCACAAAATCAATTGGATTTATAACAGGAGGAAGAAAATCATGGCAAAAATTAGGAGGTATAGCACCCAGCAGTATAAAAGCACTCTTGTCAAAATAAACAAACAGGGGACAAAAAAAGTCCGCCAAAGTCAAATTTGAGGTAAGTTTGGCCTCCCAGGCCAAGGATAACCACAAAGTACTCTTTAGCTATGTCCACAAACTCAAAGGCAATACATAATTGTGTGCAGAGCTCATTGTAAATGGATCCACCTATACTGAGCCAGAAGATATAGGAAATGTCCTGGCTGATAAATTCAGCTCCAACTTTACTCCTCTCTCCCCTCAACCTTCCCTCAGGAAATATCATCAAATATAACTCCCCCTACTATCACTAGGGAGCAGGTCCTTAATGCTCTCTTTAAGACCAAGAACACTGCATCAATGGGCCCAGACAATATCCCAGAATGCCTTCTAAATAGTATGAAACATGACCTATCAGGGCCTCTGGAATTACTGTTTAACTGAAGCTTCCAAACAGGCTTCATGCCTCATGAATGGAGAAAGGCAACAGTCATCCCTCTGTACAAAGGTGGGCCATCTACAGACCCCGGAAACTACAGCAGACAATATCCCAGAATGCCTTCTAAATAGCATGAGACATGACCTATCAGGGCCTCTGGAATTACTGTTTAACTGAAGCCTCCAAACAGGCTTCATGCCTCATGAATGGAGAAAGGCAACAGTCATCCCTCTGTACAAAGGTGGGCCATCTACAGACCCTGGAAACTACAGAACCATAAGTCTCACTAGTCTTGTATGTAAAGCAATGGAAAGAATTATCATGGAGATGATCAATAGAGATCTAGTAAACCTCCAGACACTGGACCCAACCCAGTTTGGTTTTGTCAAGGGCAGATTATGCCTATTCAACCTGGTGGACTTCTTTGAGAAGGTCAACAAAGCAATGGATGATGGCAAAATTGTTCACACTGCCTACCCTGACCTGGCCAAGGCAATTGACACAAGACCTACTCGGGCATTGTTGACAAACTTAAGAGGCTAGGTACAAACCTGTATATCACCTGGAGGATAGCCAACTGGCTCACAGACAGGACTCGGGAAGTTAGAGTTGAGGAGTCCCCCCTCTACAAAGCGGCCAGTCACAAGTGGAGTCCCTCAGGGAAAAGGTCCTTGAACTGCTTCTTTTTGGTGTTTACTTCTTGGAAGTCAATGCCAATGTCAGTGTTCTCTGGTTGACTAAATTTGCAGATGATTGCAAATTAGTAGCTGTCATTGAATCTCATACTGACACAAATGTTCTCCAGGAGTGGCTGACACAGACAACTGGTATCAGAGCCATGGACTAAAACTAAATGCCAAGAAATACATAATGGTTTCCTTCAGGAAGTCATCCATCTCTGGTAACTATTATATTGACAACACACCCCTTAGAGCTGACCCATTAGTCAGGGACTTAGGGACCCACATAGACAGTAATCTAGCCTTTGATCACCACATGTCTACAGTGGTGAAGAAATCATTCTATATTGTGCAACTTATAAACAAAGGTATTGCCTCTATGTCCAAGGAAGTCATTGTTCCACTGTATTCAGCATTCATCAGACCTATCATTGAGTACAATGCCCCCTTTGGTATGTACCTAACCAGGCATATCCAACAACTGGGATGTCCACAGAGGTTCCTCAAGAATACAGAGCATAAGTAATATGTCCTCTGCTGACCACCTCAAGGCCCTATCCCTGTATTCTGTCTCCTACAGGCTTTTGAGCAGAGATCTAAGCCTGGAATAGAGGGCATTGTCAGACCCCACTCTGATGGACCTCCTGCATATCCACAAATCAAACAGTACCAGAATTACCTGTTCTAAGGACTTAAACCTTGCCTGTGATATAAATAAGACCTGCTGGAGAGATAGGTATGTATCCCAGAGACTACCCCGTCTATGGAACAGGCTCCCCATCTGTGTGAAGCAGAGTTCCTCCTTAACCCAATGCAAGTGCATCTTGGACAATTGGATGGGAAACCAGAAATTCATCCCTGGTTTGGCACTTATGCCTCTAATGCAAACAGGTAACCTGTAAATTGTTCATCTCCCAGGCCCATGCTTATCAAGGGTGTCAGAACTTGTTAGAGATTTGGGATGTATGGCTAGGCTTAAAAAGGCCCTTTTGGTCATTAGCCTAGTAAACACCTATAAACCTATTTAGAGTTTTTGTGGTTTATACTCTTGTGGACAAACCCGTATCAAATCCTGCTCCCCATAAGTTTGAAAGTATTCAGAACACCATGTCTGGACAATTCCCATCAGTTTCTCCTGCCAGGCTGATTGACATGGGCAGACTGAGACAGTGTAGCAACTGCCTTATGTTCATGGACAGTCATCTTCTCCTAGTACATACTTATTTTACTTGTGAGGAATGTAGCTACATCAGTAAGCTGGAATTCATGCTATATCATGCCACAGTCAGTACTCCTGACAAAGAGGAGACTGCCAGCACAAACACCACACCACCCACATCACATAGCCAAGCACAACACACATCAACCTATGCAGCGGTCCTCAATAAAAATGTACTTAAACAACAGAGACCCCCAAAACACGTACACAAACATTCCACACAAAACACCAATCACATCATACATAGTAGATAACACACCAGTGTCTCACAAACACATCCCATTAGGCATAATAGTAAACCAATGCAGCCCATAAGACATAATAATAAACCAAACATACTAGTCATTGGTGATTCAATAGTGAGAGACACTGATGACCCTCTCACCAGGCTCAACAAGGAGGAGGTCACAGTTAACTGTCTGTCAGGTGCCAAAATCCACCATATCACACATGCACTTATGTCTCTCTAGCATACAAAAACGTTTAATACAAAACACTTTCATCTGTAGACTTCATCAGAAACATAACATTGTGTTATGTATCTCATAAAGTCTATGGACAAAAGCATTTTGTACTAAAAGTTTTTTATGCTAAAATATTTTTAACTTCCCCAATGCTATTCTTCCGATATTTTGTTATTGGTTATGGATTTTTGGAAATATAAGGATTGTTTTATTTCTTCACTTATGTCTCTCCACAACAGGTACAAGTATGACTCTGTCATTGTCCATGATGGTGTGAATGACTTGAGATGTATCTCCCTGGACTATATGAAGAGAGACATGCGTTAGCTCTCACAGTATGTGTCCAGGCAGGTATGACCCTAGCCCTAAGCAACATCCTACCTTAACCAAGAATGATACCACAATACCAACAAAAATAATTGACTTCAATTGGCTTAGTTTCTGGTGTCTTTCCAAGGGGATCCAGTATCTGTCTACCTGGGATAACATGGTTGACAGACCTTGATGTTTTGCCAGAGAAGATCTTGGCAAAGGCTCTTGCCACCCCCATTGTGCCGTTTTTAGTCTATGTCCCAAAGACAAATCTACCAACATAAAGGATCTGTCAAAAAGCAAATTAAAGGTCATGCTGCTTAATGCTAGGAGCCTTAACCTGAAAATGCACTCACTGGAGGTTCTCCTCTCACTGGAAGATGCCGATGTCTGTGTGGTCATGGAAACTTGGTTCAGGGCTGTGGAGAGCACCCCTGCCTTACCAGGCTATACCTCATTCCACTCTTTCAGACCCCAAAACAAGGTTGGAAAGACTAAGGGTGGTGGAGTCTCTATCTTCATTAAGGACAGGCGCACCTCCAGACTGGTTTGCCAGCATGACACACTGGAATTACTCCAGGTGCAACTGACAGTTGGCAAGACACCCATCCAAGTTATAGCCAAGTGCAGATCCCACTTCATGACTCCGGACACCCAATCCTCCTACCTGGACCTACTTGACTCAATCAAGGTGCCTCCTAACACCCTGATCCTTGATGGCTTCAACTACCCCACAATAGACTGGGTGAACTACTTCTGCACTAATGCACTCACTCAATGATTCCTTGATTTCATCATTTCTAACACACTAAACCAGCTCATCTCATCCTCCGCAAGGGGGGATAACATTCTGGACTTGGTTCTCAACAACATGGGTGACTGCTGCACCATTCCCATAGTATGTTCTTCCCTGGTGAGATTAGATCATCGGTCTGTCTCGTTCGAAGATTTTAACTCACCCAACCCCTCCCCAGCTGTAACCAGGCTAAAAAAAATTCTCAAAAGTGGAATACAACCTCCTAACAGAGGGTAACAATAACTTCACACCACTACCACCCTCAGATGATGCAAACAACTATGCTGAACAGTACACCAATGCAGTATACAAGCACCTGTACAACTGCATGGACTCAGCCATACCCAACAGAACTAAAACCTGCTCCTCAAGGAAACACAAACCTGTCTGGTGGACATCCTCTATCAACAGGCTTTACAACAAAAGGAAGAAACTGTTGTCCAAGGGTAAAAAGGAACAAATTCCAAAATGGAAAATCTCCCTCCTCAGCCTCAACAAGCAAATTAGAGCACTAGTGAAAACCTCCAAAGCCAATTATGAGTTGAAACTAGCCTCTGAAACTAAGGGAAACCACATGTCCTTCTTAAGTTATGTCAGTAACCTCCATGGCAAAGCCCAGGTTTGTTCTGAATTAGTACTTAATGGTACCATTTACACTGATCCTGTTGACTTAACCAACCTGCTAGCTGATAGGTTCAGCACAAACTTCACCCCCCTATTCCCCCCAAAGGCCCATTCAACATCCCTGATACTTGACCCACACATCACATCTCTGTAGATCAAGTGTTAAAGGCCTTATCCAAGGCAAGGAACACAGCTTCCATGGGACCTGATAGTATCCCAGGCTGTATTCTGCACCTTCTCCTGCAAGAGCTAGCTTTGCATTGAGTACCCTATTCAACCACAGCCTAATTACAGGCTTTGTTCTTGCAGAGTGGAGAACTACCACTGTCATCCCCTTGCACAAAGGTGGTGCCACTACTGACCAGGGAAACTATCAGTCCATTAGCTTGACAAGTCTGATCTGTAAAGTCATGGAGTGTATTATTACAGATCTCATAAACAAGGACATAGGCAATTTCTAAGCACTTGGCCCCACCCAATTCAGATTCGGCAGGGGCAGATCTTGCCTATTGAACCTGGCTGAGATTGTCACCAAGGCCCTGGAGGAGGGAAAGTCAGTACATACAGCTTACCTTGACTTGGCCGAAGCCTTTGACACAATCCCCCACTAGGGATCCATATCTGTAAGTCTAACTCCTTGCGCATTACCTGCTCGATAGGCCTAAATCAAATATGCGACATCAACAGAACCTGCTGGAGAGACACGTTTGTCTCGCAGAGGCTACCCAGTTTCTGGAATAGACTTACCATACATGTCTAACAGAATACCTCACTGACCATCTTCAAGTGGAACCTTGATGAGTGGATGGAAAATCACAAATCTGTCCCAGGGATTCCACCTTTGCCCCTCAATGACAGGGGTGACAGGTGCTGACTGAGGGTTCTTTTGGGGGGATAAACTCTTGATTTGGCTTGTAAGGGCCCCAGGGCCATTAGCCTAGTAACCTCCTATGATCCTATGATCCTATATATTTTGTAAATAGTGTATATACATTTTTTCTTCACTGTGTATTGTTCTTCATATAATTTTCCACTGGTTATTGTATTTTCTATATTGTGATAACATTGGTTTGTATTTATTCTTTTCTTTTTGCTTTTGTTTGTTTTATTACATGCAGGTCTGGAAAATAAAATAAAATGCATTTTGGAAAACAAAATATTGAGCCTTAATGAAGCTATGTCCCTATATTCATGTCCTATGCCATTTCTTGCTCTAAGTAGCGTACCCCAGCTGCACAAAATATGTGCACTTTATTACTAAAGGAATTATTCCATAAAGCAGTAATAAATTCAGTGATCAGCATTACTGATGCCATATTTAATAACTGAAATTTTAGCATCAGCAAAAAGAAACCAATTCAAGATTTGGATAGTAACACAATATAGGGAACAGCTTATTCATATATATTTCTTCCCTTGCTGTGCCTTTGACAACATTTTATTAGTGTTCCTAGCACTGGAGTGTTGACAAGAGACTGCCAAATGCATTAGAATGTACAGTGTGCAATGCATACAGTAGTCTTCAGATGTCCTGTTGTTCCCCAGATGCATGATATACAAAAGCCTGTTTGAAGTATATGGGTAACCATGTTATACATGCACCAGCCATTGACTTTATCCATCTTAATCTCATCATAACAAATAATCTGACAATCATCACATAGCTTTTAATAATCATAGATAGTTAACCCATCAAGGTGGTTTATTGGCTAATATCTCTGCCTCACACTATCAGGGTCTGGGAGTCATTACTGATCTGAACTCACTGCCCCCGTGGAGTTGTCATTTTATTCTTGTATATGTTTATGATTTCTCTAGTTTCCTTCTCCCCCCAAAAAAAAATAAATGATTACCTACTCTAAGGTCTCTGTCTCTATTTATATACGTAAATGTGTATACATATATATGTATCAATTGCATTATACCCTGGTCTTTGGCTTAAGCCATGTCTAAATTATGCTCATGGTGGCCATTACAATTTAAGAGTTTACACATGCAAACCTAAGCAAAAATTATCTTTATGTAGGTCTTTGGTAAACTGACTCACAAATAGAACACAGGAAATTATGGTAAGTAGGTCTACCTCATCTAAAAACCTGACACTAGCAGTGCATCCCAGGGTTCATTCCTTAGGCCACTCCTCTTTGACATTTACTTCTTGGAGATCAAAGCAAATATTAAGGTTTGGTGGCTGACAAAGTTTGAAGATGACTATAAACTTTGGTGCCCTCATAAATTATCTAGAGATCACCAAGATCCTCCATGAGATCTTTTCCCAAGCAAATAGCTGGTACCATCACCACAAATTCAAAGCAAATGGGAAAAAATGTATAATAGTCTCCACTGGCAAGCATGATGTTCAATAATATACCTCTGAAAATTGATCTGGTAGTTAGGGACCTGGGAACTTATGTGGACAATAAACTGTCCTTTGGTCACCATATATCCAATTTTGTAAGAAGGTTGTTTTTCATTGCACAGTGCATGTATGGTGTCTATGTCCGGGGATGTGATCATTGTACTGTATCTGGCACTTATTAGGCTGATCATTGAACATAATGCCTCCTTCAGTATGTACCTCTCCCAGGACTTAACACAACTTGAATGACCACACAGCTTTTTCAGTGGGAAAATCAAGGGCCTAAATCACAAAAACTACACAGACCATCTCAAGGCTGTATCACTTTTATTGCTATGATACAGACTCCTGAGGGTTGATCTCTGCTTTATGTACAGAGCTTCAACAGACCCTGTGCTCTCAGACTTACTGCAAGTCTGCAAGTCCAGTGGTGGAAGAAACACCTGCTTAAGATATTATAATCTCTTCTGCAACATAAATGGAACATATTGGAGGCTAGATATGTATACTGCAAATTCAGCCCTGTTTAGCACCTTTGTCTCTTATGTATAGGGTTAGCATGTAAATGTGCTGCCCGGGTCTGGATTATTTGTATTTAAATTACAAGGGTCAAAAACGTCATGAGAATGTAGGGCCTAGTAAGTACTTATGCACCTATTAACATGTAGTGGGTAGGGGGACAAATTGGTCACATGAATAGCCATTTACAAAGTCCAAAAATCTCTAGAGAATAAAAAATAAATACAATTATCTTTGTTTTTGATAGAAAATTCTTACCAGTTTATGTGCGGATACTGACAATAACTCTTGAAAAAAGTATTTCTTTTGATTGTTACCTTTTCTAAATTGCAAATGGGCAGAAAGTGGCAAACAAATTAGCTATTCCATTTATATTACCAATCATGGAAAACTAATTATTAAACTTAACTTATTGTTATGTAAATAAAAATGTTTGGCAAAAATCAGCAGAGATATAAATATTATTATGACAGACACTTCATGACTGTCATATGTAGAAGTTGGAGATAGTATAAATACAAAAGTGATGGGAAAGTTTGCCTTTTTGAAGATGAAATGATAGTATCTACAGGGAAGCTGAAAAGCTGAATAGAAGAAATAGAAGACATTCTATCACAAACACACACACACACACACACACACACACACACACACACACACACACACACACACACACACACACACACACACAGACATACACGTGCATGCATGCTCATACATGCAAACACATATATACAAGACAAATGTGATGAATGTGAAGCTTCATAACCACTACTGTGGGACAAAAAATAGAAACAATTGGAACTGTGATGAAGTTGTTTACAACAAAAAGAATGGAACAGCGGACATTGTCTCCAGAGATCATGTCTCGCTAGAAATTCATCACCCCAGACATTTCACTTGCCTGATCTTAGAGTAACACCTGGAAATGTAATTAGGGCTGAATGAATAAAACATGTTTTTTATATATTTCATCCAGGGTGAAGCCTAATAGTATGAATTATAATTCTCCGTATTATCAAATATATACACAATTTTCTAAATGCTTTTTTGGTCTTTGGATTTGAAGCCACTTTGGCCAGAATGCATTGATTTAAGAGGTACATTCAGGGTATATTTAACCCAGCATTTTATTGATTAGCATTTTTGTAGAACTCAGGTGAATTATATGTCTATAAGAACATAGACGGTTGGACTACATGCCTGTATATGTAGTAGTCTATAGTAGTTGCAGGTTTTCAGAAATATGTGGTTGATAACTTTAATGAAATGGGAGACTACTAGGTTAAAGTACGTAATGAGTGGTACACTGCAAGGTGTAATTCTGGCCCCCATGTTTTTAAATGCAGTTTTTACACCTAGATTTGAGGAAAATGAGAATAAAATTATCTTATTTGCAGATTAAACCAAGGTAGGAGCTATACAATCAGATAAGTGATGTTAGGGAGTAATACTGACAAATTAACAAACTGGACAGTGGTGGCAGTTAGATCTCAGCATTGAAATGTAAAGGTGAGAAATACATAATACACTACCTGATTAATGAGGAAAGACTCAACCAGACAGTAGCTAAAGTATCCAGGAGCTGTGCTATCTGCATTACTGGGTGAGCAAAGACAAAGATGACAAAGCTCCTGATAAACTTTCTTGAGTTGAAGAGTCTTTAGTAACAAAATGATCATTCAGCCAGTCCACAGATATTTGGCAGATCTACTCTGGAGTACTTTTTGAGTCTATAATGGGATATAACAACAGTGTTAAAGAAAAGTGTACAAAACAAATCAGCAACTATAGATAAAAGGCTGGAGAAACTGTTATTAATGCCTGCATAGGGGGTGGCAGTGTTACATGAGTGACAAGGAGGCACATAAAATTTGATCTGTGTCAGTAAAATCATGAAAAAATTATGAAGTAGTTGAATGAAGAAAATGTTTTAGGCTAGACAAGGTATCAGCTGCAAGCATTGGAACATGCTGCCACCTGGACTTCAGGAAGTTTAACTTTTTGGGAGAAGAAGGAATTAGTGTATGAAATATTCTCTTGGGATTCTAGATGATGTGTCATTTAAGTGATACCAATCTTCTATCTCCAAAACATGAAGCACTACCTCTCATAATGTAGAGAAAATGGCAACATGCAGAAAACGTCTTAACGTCTTCAAGTAGGAAGAATATGTAATGGTTAAAATCTGTTACTTTATACTTATTTGATAAATCAATATGATTCAGTATAAATTAGCATTAATATTTGTTTAAAACCATTTAAAACAATAGATATATAACAGGCCATTTCAATTAAAGTAGCATGATGCATTCATTGTTTTATTAAGACGTGAAATAAAGAATGTTCCTCATAATTTGGTATATATAGCACTGAAAGGTGTGCACAAACAGTTGAACCAAGGCAAAGTGAGCATGGATGCTTCAGGTAGACAATACTATCTACAGACCAATATCACACTAAATAAAAAAGCAACCCCTTTCTTTGGAAGTAGTACGTATAAATGTATGTATGAGGACGTAAAGAAATCTTCAGCAGGTTATGGAGAGTGTGGTGCAGCTTCAGTTGTATATTTAAAAAGAAAGTCCATCCTTGTCTATGGAGTTAACTGGTTTGATTATTTTAGTAACCCTTTGAAAAGTACTATTTACACTGATAGAAATGAGTTTCTGTAAGTTTTGTTAGTTAAATTACACAGAAGAAGTGGGTCCAGATTGGTTTCACATGGCTGTTTGCAGAACAGATTACCATTAGATATTTTATTTAAAAAAAAATTGTGACAGATTTTTATCTTACAAGTTAGTATGGTGACACCTGCAGTTTTATACTCCTTGCTAAAGATATACATCCTGCAGGGTACCTACAGTACAATTCTAATTTTAAATTGTCCTGACCAACACTACTTCGTAAAATCCTATACTTGTATTTTATGTTTTTGACAGTAATACAAATTATTATGAGTTCCTCTTCTTGCCAGCTCTGTTTCTGTGCCTTTTTGTAGACAAGGTCCAAAACCTAGATTAAGGAAAGATTATGTGCAATCCAAATGAATATGGGATACATACTTGAGGACTGCATGAACCTAAATAAAAATGTTCAAAGTGTGCCATAAACAAACACCACAAGCATGACAACTTTATAATTTAACTTTGTTTAAGAGGATAGAACACTGACCTCACTTGAGCAACTTCAGATTTAGCCTGGGAGATCCAATAAATGCATAGATGAACTGGAAACTGCCATTTCTGCTATGTCCCCATTAGGGATTTGAAGACTGGCTGTAAAATGAAGCATTTCATATATAAACTAAGATTTGTTCTGTTAACTATAAAATAGAGTTGTATAAATTGCACTGGCTCCTATCAGTAGACTTTCAAATTCCTCACTCCTGCAGTAGCCTAAGGTTGTATCCTGCTAGGGATACTGCAATTGGCCTGCTGCCCAATTGTGCAATCCCCTCCCCCATACTTATTTGGTTAGTTGCAAATTAAGCCCCTTTGGAGGGAACTGTATAAGCAGCCTTAGTGACTGAAATCACTTCCTTGGAACCTCATAAATAAGTAAGAGGTTCCAAGCTTTTACTCCGGCATATATCTCTCAATCTCTTAGAGCAAGAAATCTGGAAAAAGCCATAAATAAAAGTGGGACAAAGGACCAAAAATAGGAACAATTTTTAAATATTGCACTTACAAATTTAGAAAGTTTATAAAATAACAGGTTTTGCATTTTCATGAATTTTCTGAAGGGTATGAAGTCTGAAACTGAAATGCCTGTCACTGTTTTCTAACTTCAGTCTTTAATGATGTGCCAATTAAATTGCCTGTAAACCGCAATTTCATGAAAAAGGGGCCAAAAATATGACGCGAAAAATTGGAACATTCTGCCAAAATCTGTACAGTTGCAAGGTAGTCTGACAGATAAGACCCCTTTGTGGGACCCTTCCTCACAAAATAGTATTTATTTGGTATTAGCTGTTAAAAAAAAACTAAGAGAAGAGCTGATAGTTCTCTTTGGGAATCCCTTGCACAAAGAAGATGTTATGATTTATTTGGTTACATATTTATACCCATGCTTGTTCATTTAATTATTTTATATCTATCTATCTATCTATCTATCTATCTATCTATCTATCTATCTATCTATCTATCTATCTATCTGTCTTTCTATCTATCTATCTATCTATCTATCTATCTATCTATCTATCGATATATATATTGTTGCTCAGTGCAGACATAGCTTTTTGATGTTTACAAAGTCAAAGACATTTTCTGATAGACATTATTAATGACATGTGGGTGTTTAGATGAAATTCAGTACTCTTATAGAGATATGTATATAGACAGAGATAGATAGATAGGTAGATAGATAGATAGATAGATAGATAGATAGATAGATAGATAGATAGAAAGATAGATAGATAGATAGATAGATAGATAGATAGATAGATAGATAGATAGATAGATAGATAGGTGGATAGATTTATATTATATCATTGAGTTTTTGGAGACTTGAAGCTCATACGGTTGAGATAATATGAATGAGTTTCTGAAAACTTCAAAGAAAAAGTCTGCATTTTTACAAGGAAGCAAGCTACCCCATGCACCCCATGTGGAGGAATCTGCCCTCCACACCCCCTGCAAATTATATATCCCAACTCTGAGATCAAACTATAGTGAGGAAAAGGACAAATTTCCAAATTCCACATTGGGGAACTTTTATGTAGATTGCAGTACAGTGGTGGTCAGGGAAGGTACGCTTTTCCCCACTGTAGCGTGATCTCAAAGTGTACTACATGTGCATTACAGGATATGTGTGTGTGTGTGTGTGTGTGTGTGTGTGTGTGTGTGTGTGTGTGTGTGTGTGTGTGTGTGTGTGTGTGTGTGTGTGTGTGTGTGTGTGCATGTGTTTTGAGCATGCATATTGTGACAACTTACTTGGCATTTCGTATGCCAGATAAAATTTTTACATGTAAAGGGATCTGTTATTATTCAAGATATGCCTCATACATCTGCAGGGTATGTCCTGTGCCTCAATATACATCTGAAAGTGGCTTGTCTCCAGCTATCGCACAAGACCAAATACTAAAAATACTGCATTGATAGGTCCTGGCAATATAACTGAATCCATCTTAAAAAGCATAAAGTATAATTTAGCCATACCCTTACAACTGGGTGTATATTATGTTATCAAATTTTTAAAAGTTTGAACATCATATGGTCGAAGCCATATGATCGAACTTTTAAAAGTACAAAAAGATAAAAAATAAATAAATAAACAGAAAAAACTTACCTGACCACTTTAAGCAGGGGGCAAGCCCTCCCGGCATCCCCCCACATCCCCCGCTCTTTAAATATACCAACTCCGAGATTGCACTACAGTGCTGGAAAGGGAAATCTTCCCATTCTGCACTGTATGGGAATCTCCTTTGAAACATTCAAACTTTTAAAAGTTCGATCATATGTTGTCGACCATATGACGTTCAAACTTTTAAAAGATCAATATCGTAATATACACCCCTTAGAACTCCTTTCAGTCTCAGCCTCCCTACAGGTTTTGTGCCATAAGAATGGAGAACAGCTACTATCATTTCCTTGCATAATGAAGCAACTTCCATAGACGCAGGCAATTACAGACCCATAAGTCTGACCAGGCTCATAGAAAGACTTTAAGGAATGAATCAATCAGAACATAGGGTACCTCCAAACTATGTTCCCATCTCATTTTGGATTCATCAAGGGCAGGTCATGCATACTTAGCCAGGTGGATTTTTTTAAAAGATCACCAAGGCACAACAGTACACACCACATACCTTGACCTGTCCAAAGCTTTTGTTACAATTCCCTACTCAGGCATAGTAAAAAGTAAATAAAGTGGAAATAAACCCATATGTCAACTATTGGATCACCAGTTGGCTGACAGATAGGACACAGATAATCAAAAACAGGGGAAGTTACCTCAGAAGAGATCAGTCACTGGTGGAATCCCTTGGAGTTCTGTGCAGGGACCTGTACTGTTTGGCATCTACTTTTCTGAAGAGCAAACAAAACTAAAGGGATCTGGCAACTAAGTTTGCAGATGACTATAAGCTAGGAGCAGTCACTGAATCCCCAAATAACTTAGCCATCTTATAGGAAGGTTTGTCACAGATAAATAACTTTTGACAAAATCATGGGCTGAAACTAAATGTGAATGAATGCATTACTGTGTCCTATGGGATGTTACCTAACCCAGTGAATTACCACATTAACAATACACCCTAAGAGTTGACCCTGTTGTTTAGGATTTGGAAACTTATCTAGAAAATCCTTACTTTTGACCAATATGCATCCATTGTTGTAAGAAATTCCTTTTGTGTTGCATATCTTTAATCAAAGGGATTGTCTCCAGATCAAGGGATGTCATTGACCCTTTTACTTACCCTTATTAGGCCAGTCATTGTATATAATGACTCCTTTGCCACGCATCTGTCCAGACACATGCAAGAATTGGAATGCCCATGGAGATTCCTTATTAAAAGGATACAAGGCCAAAACAACATCTCCTACATTTTCTGACTCAAAGTCCTGTCACTATACTTGCTATCCTACAGACTGTTAAGATGTGACCCGAGTCTATCATGAAAGCATTCTCTGATCCATTACTGATGGATTCACTGCACATAAGCAAGTCAAATGGCATTAGAAATACTTGGTCTAGAGATCTAAACCCCTTCTGCAACATCAACAGAACAGTTTGGAGGGACAGGCATATCTTAGAGGATACTGCTGCTGTGGAACAGACTTGCCATCCACATAAAACAAAGACCATCTCTGTCCGTATATAAGCGCAACTTAGATCTATGTATGGGGAAACAGAAAATTTACTACAAGAGTGCCCCATGTACTAATAATTGGCATATGCAGCTCCTAAATGCTTTATCCTGTGCATAGGTTCCCTCAAATTATCTATGATATGGTCCAGTTATTCTTATTAGTGGTAATATATAATTACTGACCATGGGATAGGTAAGACCAATCTATAGCCAAAAGGAATAGGTTATTTCAAGTAGAAAAAAGTAAATGGGCTAAGCTTAAAATGGCTTGCACAAGCAGCTAGCCTAGTATTTATCTATGAACCTATAAACCTATGTACTGCTTATGTTCATGATACAACAACTTACCTACCATTTTTTAATGCCAGCATAATTTTTCTTATTTGCTTAATTTACTGATGGGATTTAAATGTACTACTTGTGTATTACTGAGTATTTGTTGAGTAGGTGCATGGTAACAACTGGCCTGCTATTATTCCTGTAAGACGAAAATTTTTACATCTAAAGGGGATATAACATTATTTTTGGTATTGGTTTTACACTTATGGGATATGTACTGCTTGTGTTCAGAATGTGAAATCTTCCCTTACATTCCTGCTCTCAGCCTAAATCATATTTATTGAGGGTGTGGATGAGTTTTTAATGTATTGTCATGCTTTGTGCATTTAGTTTGCACAAAGTAACTGACACCTTAGCAATAAGCCTATCAGACAAAAAAAACTAACTGTATGGAGTGCTGACATTGTTTAATATATGATTCATATTGCTGTGGGCTATGTATTGTTTGTCTCCATTCAATGACAACTTAACAATCCTGTTTACTGTTACTCTAAATAGATCTAAAAAGGTTTCTGACAGGGTATTTATGTACTGTTTATTCACTTAATATGGGCTTGGCTTGGTCGTGCAGTGACATCTTACCTGCAGTTTATCTCTGTCAGACTAATTTTAATTTTAAAGAGTTCTTGACAGATTTTTAAGAAATTACTTGAGCATATAGGTATTTGGGGAATTTATTTTTAGAGTCTGCTGTTTATGTAAACTTTGGAAAACTTTCCTTATGAACAACTAGTAACAGAGTTCTTATCTACATTCAGCCCTTCTTCCTCAATCAAAGGTTATCTCTGCTCCTGCTTGCCCAACTTCCGCAGTTTCTGTGAACTCCATATAGTTATTACTTTTAACTTTATTTAACAGTTTCACTGGTTAGTAGCACTACAATCATATGGTTTAGAAAGACAACTAAAACTAATATCCAAGAATCTGTTCACCTTGTGTTGAGTATTGTCAGCTATTTAAAGCTGAATAACCTGCTTAGTGCCCATTACTAAGAAAATGTGCATATTTGCTAAGGTAAACTTTTTAAATAGGTAATATTGCTCACCACTAAATTTATATCAGTGCCATACATTCTTACTATTACATAAAGTAATACTGAAAATTTCTCATAATATTACTAGTCCACATTCATTTCCAGAAAGAATGAGAAGAGAAGTCTCATGAATGTGTGCAAAAATGTAAATATAGTATACAATTAAATTCAACTTTCATTAAAGAATATATCAACAACTTCACTAGAGTACAGGGAGAACTGCTTAAGGCCTAACACAAAGTAATAAGAATTCTATGCAAAAATAAGATCATAAATGAGAGCATACAAAACAGTATACAAGATATTGTAAAAGACTGTGTCTTTCGGCTTTTCCCAGTTAGGGGTCGCCACAGTGGAACTCCAGTCCGCTAATGATTGGCAGTTGATTTTTATGTACCGGCTTGCCAGGCCTGACGCACAACCTTCAATGAAGGTACTCCCATTCACGCATGTCTCCACACAGAAGACACTCTAGCTGAGAATCGAACCGGACAGCGTCTTACTGTGAGGCGACAATGCTACCGCAGCAACACCACAATGGACAAGATATTGTAAAAGACAATAAACCGAATTGCATACAAATTGCATAGACAATATAGTGACAGATTTTCTAACCTCTCTAATGATAAGTGCAACTTTTGCTGTGATTTGATAGATGTTCGGTTGAAAAATAGTCTTTTTATGTTCAATAACAAAGTGTATAAGCAGAACAGAGGGGTTGCTATGGGGTCTCCAACTGCCCCTTTGTTCGCAAATGTTGTTGGATGGTGGGAACATACATTTTTGGAGGCTATTATGGGTAGATATCATGTTTTGTTTTTTAAATTTGTCGATGACTTGTTTTTCATCTTAGAAGGTAACCTCACCAGGTGAAAGAGTTTACAGATTGTTTAAATTCTGGTTCTGAGTTTTTAAAATTTACTTTAGGTGACATGGATATAAAGGTTAACTTTTTGGATGTCACTTTATAATGGGTTAAGGTACTGAACAGATCTGTAAGCAGGATTCATCATAAAAAAACTTTTACTAACAGTTATCTACACTATAACAGCTTTCATCCGCAAGTTATGAAAGACAACATACCCAAAGGCCAATACATCAGGGCCAGTCGAATGACCAGTGAAGATAGTGATTTTACTTATGAAATAGACTTTATTTGTTCACTTTTTTTGGAAAGAGGTTACTATGAAAACAAATTAAGAAGAACTGCTAAGTATGTCATGGCCCATCTTACTAGTCCCTATAGTGGCTCCAAAGTTTTGAACAAGACCAACAAAGAAATATTTTGTAACTTGAACATGACTTTGAAAAGTGGATTGATAAGAGGCATTATACAGGACAACTGGAATAGGGTAATCAGGACCTTTTTGCGATGTTCAGCCCCCCCCCCCCCCAATTTGTGTATAAAAATCACCATAATTTAAAATTATTATTTGAAAGGGTGAAAAAACAGAGAAAAGACTATGTTACACACAAACAAACCATTTGGTATTCACAGACATGGAAGTTGTACAGTTTGCAGGTACATATTAGAGGGACCTTTCGTAAATTTGCCCCATTTGCCACACACTATTCCAGTGTCTGGTTAAACTGTAAAACCAAAAGTGTGCTGTACATTGGGTTATGTTGTCATTGCACTGCATTTTATATCGGAACAACCACCTAAGTTCTCTGTGCCAGGATTAAACAGCACTATTATAGCATAAAAAAGGATGGTAGGAATGGGTTTTGTAAACACACTTTGAAGTGTCCTAACTATAAGTTCCTGTTTTCAGTTCTGGAACAGGGAACACATCATACAAAGGGTGGGGATTTTAAGACAGAGCTGGAACAAAAAGAAGCACTGGGCAGATCAGGTTAAACTCTGACAAAGCACCAGGGCTGAATGATATAGTTAACATTGTGTTTCTTAAAGATCCGCAGGGTTTACTTGAACAAATATTTCGCAACAGAAGTGTATGTCTTTAATAGGTGATTTTGTGATGTCACTTAATTGTGGGAGGAAGAAGTACTTTCTATTGGTTTACAGATATTTTTAAACTGAAAGTTTTTTATTGTTGGATGTATTGTTTTCTGATGAAGTCTAATGACAAAAGCGGAAAATAAATAGTTTTTTATGCCAAAATTTGTGCCTCTTGTTCTCACCATTACATAAGTAATTTATTTTGGTACAACCTCAACCAAGTAGGATTAGAACAGATACAGCTTTGTGGTGTACAGTGATAAAGCCCTGACCATGACCCAGATGAGCTTAGATAAATTAGTGGCCATGGTACTATAAGAACTAGGTGTTGGGTGGTATTGAGCATCTTATGTGGGAGATGGTGGGTCTGGTCTGCTGATTGTTCCATATTAGGTTTAGATTTACATGTAAAGAATGACGATAAGGCCAGAGAAGCTGGTTTAGGTGGTAGAGTTGTGTGGCTGTGGAAGCACAAACATGTCACTGGAAAAGTACAGGATGCCCACACAGTAATTCAGGAGCCCATGTCAGCCACTAGGTCTGGGTTAGACACATAACAAAAAAACAAAAACCAAAATGGTTTTGTACATGACAGCTCTGTGACTGGATCTCATACTAATATGTGAAGGAGGACCGATCAATACTGAAACCTGCTAGTAAGCACACAGCAACGGGGAAATAAGTTAAAGACGAAAGAAAATAAGAGCACATTCCTATGAGCTAATGAAAGAAAAATCTAAATATATACACAACTATGCCAATAGCATTAAAAGTCACAGCCATGACGAAAAGAGTTTTCTAATGCAAAATATCAGGTTTGGTGGAAGATTCCATGCCCCCATCCCTTTAATGTCATAACATAGTGATATAACATAGTACAAGACAAACAATCTCATTATGTTCCTTTTCCTTCCAAAGCCCTACATCTATGTACTGTAATGCATTTATTTGTATAAGAAGAGTCAGATAATTATATAAACAATAATTACATAGTGTCCCTTATTATTTGTTAAATTTTAATTGTTGGGCTCAGCTGAAATTTTTATTGATAATGAATGCAGACACCATTTTTTCAAGTATGGTTTACTCTACTTGGGGATTTAGTTTTGGCTTAAGGATGACTGACTTGATGAAAAATGGTTATGGCCAGAATGACTGTGTTGACATAAAGGCTTAAGGAGACAGTTACATCATATATTTAATCAATCACAATTCTTTATTTAAAAATCTCATTTCATAAGTAACATACATTCTACTATATTTTCAATAAAACAAACTAAAACATAAAATCAGTCCATAAATATTCTAGTAGAGACTAAGTCATTTGGTAATTCATGGTGGAACAAGCAGCAGTCAAAATATTCAAAGATAGTTTATTCACAACAATGTTTCCACAACATACTGTTTGTGCCACTTTAACAATATTAATGAAACAACCTAAAAAAAACAACATCCGTGTAATTATCATCAAAATAAAAATAGTGATAGTAGCTTACCAATACCTTATAGTTAGTCTCACAACAATAGTGACTTAGTGGATAGAAAAACAGTTCTGGGGTCAGCATCTATTCATTCATGACCTTCAGCTTTCAATATTTATATAGAAAGTTCACTATAGTTTAAATAGAATGGTCACTATAGTTTGGAAATCTCTCCTATAATGACTCTGCTCATATCTGGATTTTTGTTTTTGTTGCAGGAACACCTCAGCTTGTTTCTGCTTCTTCCTTTTTAAAATCCATGACATTCAGTACCACGTTTTTGCAGCTGTATATCACTATGATTTGAATTCCTAATAAAGCAAGACAGGCTTTTCAGAAAATTTCTGGAGAACTGCTGTGTTTGCTGCATTTTTGTTTGTCTGTACTTTGAGTTTGTTGACACAGGTGTTCATCATATTTATCACTGGTACAGTAGCCTTAACTATATAGTTATATCCTGTTAAGCATACAACAGCTGGCCAGCATCCGGTGCTTCAGGGCACCTTCCATGCCCCCAAACCATTTAGGCAGATTCAGCTCAGCTGACTAAAATCACCGGTTTGAGCACCAAGCCTTCCAGAGCTTTCCTGCCATTGACAATAGTGCTCCTTTTTGGTTTTGTTGGGGGTCAATGGTCGGCTTGTGTTGTTCCTTTGCTGAAAAGATAAGCTCCCTTTAGGGAAGAACTTTACGCATAATATATATATATATATATATATATATATATATATATATATATATATATATATATATATATATATATATATGTAGTTTAAATGTACTCTGTCATGAAACCTAACTGTACTTTCAAACAGGACTGCTCTTTTTTCCTATAAGTTTAAAAGTTGTTTAAAGTAGTTGAAACTCATTTTTTTCTGTGGAGAAATTTTGCTTATTCTACTTTTGATGTTGACAAAGTACATTAAAGTGCCTTTTTCCTGTGATTTTTTGAGAAAAAAACTGACTTTTAACAACTTTAAAATTTTACTGTCTTATGCTGCTTGTTTTTCCGGGGGAAAAAAGTACCATTTTTGGCTTGACTATGGAACAATTACTGGTACCATGGTCAGTCCTTCTTCCAGACATAAAAAGAAAAAGTTAGGCAGACAACCTTTGGCACCACAGCAGGCTAACAATTTATTATTTATTTATTTATTATTTATTTATTTTACATTTGTTAACCGGGCTAGTCCAGCTGGATACATGTCCATTTTCAGTGGAGGCCCGAGGAGAAAAGCTCCGCTACTGTACTAAATAAACATATTAAAAAAGACTAGTATATTTTTAAAATAATTAGAATTAAGCTAAAGTAAAATGAAACATAAAAATGACCAAGGTATGATAGAGGAAACATACAAATTGAAACTACTGCATTTAAGTATGGCATAAAGCTACATTTCTAGCATGGACATAGATTTAGTTAATGTTACATACACAGTTGCAATATAAGGAAGGTTAAAGAATAAGTTATTTTTGTGAGTGAAAAAGAGCAGTCAAGCTAGGAAAGGAGGTTAATTTGCTAGAGAGAGGGAGTAAGAAAAAACAGGGTTTAGAGGGAAAATATAGTGTGGGAATAAAGGAAAGGAAAAGAAAGAAGAAGAAAAGGATTAGTCAGGGGTATGGCAAGAGCATAGCCAGTGGTTTGAAAGGAATAGTTTTAGGTTAGTTTTGAATAGTGGGAGAGATGTAAGGGAAGTAAGTACATTTGGTAGTTGGTTCCATATTTTACCCACTGAGTTGGAAAATAAGGTGTCACCTGCTAAGTTTTTAGATGATGTAGTATGTATCAATATTTTGTTGGATGAGCGTAGGCTGCTCAGATTGTTGTAGGGCTGAATTAGGGTGGAGAGCATAGGAGTGTTATCAGGGTGGTAAAGGGCGTTGTGGGCAATGGTAAGTTGGTTAAATGTTATTAGTTGAGGTAGTTCTAGCCAGCCTAGTTTTTTTAGGTTTAGACAGTGGTGAGTCCTATATGGAGAGTTTTGGGCAAATCTGGCAATATTGTTATAGGCTGTGGATAGTTTGTTGAGATTATATTTGGAGAGATTAGTATAAATAGGGGAAGCATATAATAGGGTAGATATTAAGTGGGTTCTAGCTATAGTAGTTCTAGCTTCAGGAGTGAGGAAAGTTTTGATTCTGTAGAGAGAACCTAGTTTTCTGTTAGTAGATTTGATTGTAGCGTTTATGTGGTTATCAAATTTCAGTTGATTGTCAATTGTAATACCTAAGAGTTTGGTGGTAGGTTCTGGATTGATAAGGGTACCATTATTGGATGTAAGTGTGAAGTAAAGGGAGGGAGACAAATGAGTGGGTGTAAAAAGTAGGAGTTTGGTTTTTTTAGGGTTGAGGAGGAGACAATGGTTAGAGAACCAATGCTCAATAGTTGTGAAGGTCTTTTGTGTAATAGAATGAAGTTCAGATTGTGTTGAGGCAGAGAAGATAATGGTGGTGTCATCTGCATATTGAATGCAAGTGGATAGAGGGGTGGCTAGATGGAGGTTGTTAATAAAAATGGAGAACAGAAGAGGGCCTAGAATAGACCCCTGTGGAACCCCTATAGAGGTGGGAAGGAGGTCAGAGAGATGGTTATGCCAGAGTACGGCCTGTTTTCGGTTATCAAGGTAGGATGTGAACCAGTTTATGGCAGGACTGTCAAGAGAGAGAGATTTTAAACGATAGAGGAGCAGTTGATGATTGACCATGTCAAATGCTTTGGACAGGTCAACAAAGAATGCTGAGGAGAGAATATTTTTATTGCGGTTGATGTTGATAGAGTCAATGAAGGATAGTAAGGCTGTGGAAGTACTATGGAATGGCCGAAAGCCATGTTGACAGTTAGCTAGGAGGTTATGCTGTAATAAGTGATTTAGTAGCTGCTTGTGGATACATTTCTCCATTATTTTTGCAAGAGGGGATAGTAATGCTATAGGGCGGAAGTTGGAGTATTCCAGAGAGTCTCCACCTTTAAAGAGAGGGATAATATGTGAGATTTTCCAGATAGATGGAACTACACCTTCTTCAATGGTCCTATTAATAAGTATGGAAATGGGGTAGGCAATGGCTTTTGCACCTAGTTGGAGGTATTCAGGTGGGAGGTTGTCAGCTGAGGGGGTGGAAGGTTTTAGTTTCTGAAGCAAGGAAGAGATATAAGAGGTTGGTATGGGTTTGAGGTGGAATGGGGGTGGAGTGGGGCTGGGGGTAGGGAGTTTGGAGGTATCAGGGCATTGTTGGTTTGCTAGTTTAAGTATAGTTGAGGTGAAGAAAGTATTGAAGGCATTGGCAGTTTGTAATGGGCAGTCAGGGGTAGAGCCTAGTGGATTTGGTGTGGCCATTTTGCCAGGGGACATTAGCATATTAATAGCAGTCCAAAATTTTTTTGGTTGATGAAGGGATGATCGTTGTAGCTGAGTGTAGAAGTTCTTTTTGTCTTGCAGGATAGCTTTTTTAGTGATGTTTCTTTTTTGCCTAAAAGCTAGCTGATCTGTTGTGATTTTAGAGGTTCGCCATTTTGTCCATGTTTTATTTCTGCTAAGGATTAGTTTCCTAGTATTGTTTGAGAGCCATTGGGCTGATTTAGATTTGATTCTTATTGTACGCATAGGGGCATGATGTTCAAGTATAGCTAGAAAAGTATTATTGAAGTAACTAACAGCATCATCTATAGGGAGAGACTTAAGAGGTGACCAGTTAATTTTCATAAGTTCATTTTGAAAGAGATTGGGGTCGAACAATTTTTTGCAACGAGATGTTCTGACTAAGTTAGGGATGGTAAGATTAGTCTTATGCCTGATAATGTATGTTAGTGAGTGGTCACTAAGGTCATCGGGGAGAGTTCCTGTTGTATACATTTGATGTGGTCTATTTGTAAGTATCCAGTCAAGTAAGCTTTCCTTATTATTAAGTTTGTTTATCCTTGTAGGGGAGTTGATGATTTGAGAGAAGCCATGTAGGTTTAAGAAGATGGAAGGATTGGTTTGTTTGCATAAATTCCAGTCAATGTTAAAGTCTCCTAAGATAATAGTTTCCTGAAGGAGATTTAGAGAAAGCCAATTTAATAGGTCTTCTAATATAGTGGGGTTTTTCCCTGGGGGAAGATATGTGCAGACAATGTTAATTGTTTTTTGAGGGTTTAGCTGTAGTTTTGAAATAATTATCTCAGCATTATTTCCTAATGGTAGGTTATATGTTGCTTTACTAATGAGCATTTCGCTTCTATAGAGAATTGCAACCCCGCCACCTTTTTTCTTTAAGCGGTCCTGTCTGAGGATGTTATAGCCTTGGGGGGTGACTTCATTATCTTTTATAGAAGGTTTAAGCCATGTTTCTGTTAGGCAGAGGATGTCAAACTGTTGAACATCTAGAAGAGCATGAATTAGTGGTACTTTATTACAGATGCTACGTATATTTAGATGGGCAATTGAGAGAGATTTGGGGGGTTTAGTGGATGGAGTTGGTTTTATTTGGAATTGATTAGATTTAGTGGAAGTAGGGGATGAGTTTGGGCCGGGATTGGGGTGGATGTCACCATCTAATAGTAAGTGGGTTGATAAAGTATTATAATATTGAGGGGTTTTGCAGTAGTAGTCAAAATATTTTCTGGTGATATGATTTGGGTATTTAATGTGTGAGAGTCGGTGGTATTTGGCTTGCAGGTAGGAGGTATTGTAGATGGGATTGAGATAACTTATGGACAGAGCTAGGGGAGCTGTCAGAGTATGTTTGTGTGGGATGGTAAGAAAAGAAGGCAGGGGTTGTTCATAGGAGGTTAAGAGATAGGTAGATGTGAGAGTAGTTAAGAGAGTTAGTAGCAATAAATCTTGGTATTGGCTAGACATGATTAGAGAGACTGTAGTAGGTAGTTAAAGTAAGGATTGGGGAAGAGTTGTTTTAAGAATATGGTTGGTGGGGGGAGGAGTATTCTAAAGTAGGAGGGTGGGGGAGGGAGGGGTTTATTATAGTGGGGAGTGGTAACAATTACAGGGTATAATTTACCTCAACTACAAGTGGGTGACTTTGCTGTAGCCAAGTTCATTCCTGAAACAACTCATCTTTTAGCCTAGATCCCTCTGGTGTAGCACCTAATTTGAATCTGGGGGTAGCCACAACTTCTGCACCCATTCAGGTCCCCTCAGAGGGCAAGAGAGAGACATTCTTGTCAGTCCTAGCAGATGGAACAGGGAAAGATTCTCTGTTTAGTCAGAATGTTGTGCCCATCCCTGAAGAAGCTGTTGTTGCCTTTAATAAAACTGTTGGCTCCTTTTTACCGGCCACAAAGAAACAAAAACCTGATTCTACTCCTTTTCACCTTTCCGTAGACAGGAGGAGTTTACAAGACTGCGCTCATTGTTTAACTCAGGCTATTGTTAACTTCTTATAAGGTATTTTCTAGTAAAAGCAAGAGGGCTACCTCTTTTCCTGAAAGATTCAAGATTCTGAATCTGGACAGGAAAATTAAGAGACAGATGCAAGGTTTTCTCCTCAGATTTCTGATTCAGACACAGAGGAGAGCACAATATCTGATTTTCACTGTGGGGTTTCTCTTTCTCCGACACTATTTCTATATTGTGCTAGTGTTTTCAGTGGGGAAACGCTAAGGTTTCTAGTCCTTCAGAAAATACTGAGCTGTTACAGTTGGAATTACCTGAACATTCACCCATTCCTTCAGTGTTGTAATTTGGCAGTCAGCCTGCTGACTTTAGAAAAGTAGATCAATTGCATAAATTTCCTCAGTTTTTTAAATTTTTTTATAGACACATTCTAAAACTGTACCAGCATCTATAGCTTTAGTTAATCCTACTCCTGCTAAACATTTTGTTTATTTCAGTGCTATACTTTCTGACAAGGACTGGAAAATAATTCATTAGCACTGGAAAAAAGTGCATGCTAATGCAACCTTAATTTTCAGAATTTTGAATTGCTGTGCAAAGGTTTGCTCTGACTAATTGTGAAAGTATTAGAACTGTTTTATCTGCAGTTTCTTCTTGTGAGAAAAAAATCTGCTTTAAATGGTTTAATTTATTCCATTTTGAATGCTACGACTCATTGTTTAATGTGTGTATGTGACTCTGTTGATACTTCTTCCAGGGGTATGGGCACTGGTACTGCTTTGAGTAAGTTTGCTTAGCTGTGTTATTGAAACCTCCCAGATGATGTGAACAATGAGATTGTAAATTCTCCTGTGAACAGAGATTTAGTTTTTGATCCATCTGCTGCAGAGGTTATCAAAAAGTGTGATGAGTAGTGTAAGTTGATTTAGGGAATCTCTTAAGATTTTCATTCTTCCTTTTCAAAATGTTTCAAGGGATTCTCTAACATCTCATCCAGTTTTGGCAAGAAACAAAATAAACAGTCACAGAAAGTTCCTGGTAAGCAGATAATTAAGAAGCAATGTCAAGGGTTGTCTAAAAATAATACAGGGTGTCCAAAAAAGAAAAAAAAAACAGTCTAACAGGTCAGAATGACTATTTAAGAGACCATGTCCTCTGCCATAGCAGTCCCTTTTCCCTTCCAAAAAGTCTGAGTCTCCACTTTTCTCTTTGGAGAAAGTTAGTTTCAGACAAATCGGTTCTGAAGGTCATTTATCAAGTTACAGATGACAGTAGGAGACAAGACCTCCTTTCCCAAGGATAATTTCTTATCCATTTGATCAGACTCCTCTATTTCTCTCTGTCCTTCAACACATGTTGTCTTAGGGAATGCTAAAGCAAGTTCCTCCTTCCTAGTTTGGGAAAGGTTTTTATTCCTCGATGTTTTTGTCATTTCATAAGGTTTTGTGTGTCTGGAACACATTATTAGTTTGCTGCCTTACCCATTCGACTACCTACTGCACCAAGAGTTATAGTTAATTGCAAGTTACAGGGTAGCCATATTTCTCCTTATTTAGATGATTTGCTTATTGTTACAGAGTCTTTTACAAAATGTCAGGGATCTCTCACTTCTATGAGATCTCTTACACAAGCTGGATTTCAAGAGAACTTTCAAAGGTCTTTTTTTATTCCCTCTCACACTGTTGTGTTGCTGGACTGTCTCCTAGGCACCTCAGTTCAAAGAAATTTTCTTCCACAAGAAAAAAATAGATCTGTACCTATATGTGTTTCTAGGGTTTCCCACTCAGTCTTTGACAATTGTGAGGAAATACGTTAGGATTTTGTGCCACATGGCATCTGTCATTCTCATAGTACCCCTGACAAGTCTCCACAGGAGAAAGATACAATGAAATCTGAAGTTTCTTTGGTCCCAGAACCAACATCCATTACCTTTTCAAATCCCAGTTCTGGGATTTTTTAGAAGAGAAATCACTTGTTGGAGACAGCAAATATCACTAAATCCACATCATCACTCCTCCCCTCCTGCACCAAAGCAGTGAGTCACCACAGATGTCTTGGACTTTGACTGAGGAGGAATTTCAGGAGGGATAAAAGTGCAGGGCATTGTGGGGCACCAAGGACAGATGCACACACATAAATATAAAGGAAATGCTTGCTCTGATCAAGGCAACCAACTCTCTGAATCATCTTTGGTCCCCTCGACCTCTTCAAGTTGTTACAGACAATACATCAACAAGAAAAGAGGAATCAGATCTTACCTTTTTTGCAGACTAGCCAGGTTAGCTTGGAATACAGCTTCAAAGCACAATCTCACTCTACACACACCCTACATCCTATCAGAGCAAACATTTGTGGCAGATAAGCTGAACAGAAAAAAGGCAGACCCCATTGAATTGAAACTAGATCGGGGTCCTTCAAAGATTTGACCCATCTATGGGGAGTTTCTCAAGTAGGCCTCTTTACCACATTTCTGAACAATCAGCTTACAAAATTCTGCTTCAGAAGTCTATGCAAGAAAGCCTGGAAGACAGATGCCTTTTATTTTCATTGGGCAGGAATATTCCTGTATCCTTTTTCACCCTTTCCACTGATATCCAGGGTACTTCTGAAAACTCAGGAGACATCCCCCAAGATCATTGCGGTGAGTCCCTTCTAGCATTGGCAACAGTGATCCTAACTTCTTTTGGAAATGGCCAGTTGCAATTACCACAAGCTTCCTCACAGACTGAATCTACTCACACAGGATCATGGTATACACCCTGACCCCAATCAGCTTTAATGGATTGCCTGGGTGATAGTGTACATATTTAATGAGTAACTGTGCAGGTACTAATGAAGACAAGAAAGCCTGCTACTAGAACATCATATATTAGTAAATGGAAAAGTTTTTACAGTTGCTGCCAACAACATAACCAGCACCCATTCAGTGTTAGTTGTTCTCTGGATTTACAATATTTGTGTGAGTTATTCTCCTTACTGGCCTTTCATATGCTGCCACTAATGTTCATTTCTAGGCCATTTCAACATATCTACCCATGGATCCTCCTCTTTCAAGCCATTCTCATGTCAAAATATTTTTAAAAGGTGTTTTGCATGAGACCTCTACTAACACCAGTGGTTCCTCCTTTGGACGTTAACCTCCTCCTTTGGATATTAATTTTTTTTAGAGTAGCTATCACTTATTCCATTAGAACCAGCCTATCTGGCTGACATGATGCTCTTAAAATAAAAGCAGTTTTACTTATTGCTCTTATCTCTGTAAGAAGAGGATCTGCATTGCAAGGTCTTATGATGAGTCAACTCTATCACATTTTCCACAAAGACAGAGTTTCTATTTTATGCCTAAAGTGGTATCCGAGTTTACTTTAAGCCTAACTATCCATCTCCCCATTTTCTTTTCTGAAGCTAAAAATAATGGAGAAGGGATGTCCACAGACATCTCAGGTACTATCTTGACTGAACAAAATCTTTCAGATCTGTGGATCAGATATTCATTTCTTATGAAGGTAAGAAGAGGGAACAATCTGCGCCAAAACATACAATTTCCAAATCGTTCTCTCAGGCTATTACCTTTTGTTATTTTCACCACAACAAAACTCTTCAGGTAGGGTCAAGGCCTACCCTACCAGGGCTCTTGACTTCATCTAATGTGGTTGGAAAGGATTAGATTCTAGAAGCATTCTTGGTCCTCTGCTCATACTTTTACAAATAACTACAAGCTTGATACTGTCTCTAGGTTTAAATCAGGCTTTGATTGGAGCATTTTCCAGGAGCTCCTGAACCCTTGCCATTCCACCTCCGAATGTACTAAGCTAGAGTTCTATACCCGTATAGCTCTAGGTACTGCAGCAATGATTACTTTGATGAAAACAATACAGTTGTGTAATTTAACTTAGCATAACAGTAGATGTTCCAATGATCACAGCTGCAGTAGCTGCTCCCTCCCTCACACCTTTCATCTCCCTTTGTGTTTTTTTGTATTTGCCAGGGTAAGTATATATGTATATATATTTTTACTCCTAACCATTTCCTCTCAAGGTACAACCTTCCTCTCTTACTTGGCATGAAATCTCTTTAGGGCTTGGTGCTAAAACCTATGATTTTAGGCAGCTCACTAGCTCAGCTGAAGCTGCAAAACTGTTTGACCTTGTGGAAGGTGCACTGGAGCTTTGGAAGCTGGCTGGCTATTGTATCCTTGGTAGGACATAACCCATATAGCTAAGGTTACTGAAGCAGGGATAATTCAAACATCTACTGTTATGGTAAGTTTACTTATACAAATGTACTTTACATAGCTAATGTTTAACTGATGTGGTTTATCAGGTAGCAAATATCCGACCATATTTTTTTCTGATTCTTTGCAGTTAAATGTCAAGAATATTGACCAAGATTTCAACAGGACATTAAGAAACAACTGAAAGCAATAGTTTTCTTTAACTCTGTTTTTAACTGAATTAAAAATATTTCTTGAAATTTGTAACTGCTGAGCAACCTCTGTAGTCCTGGGATGTTTGTGGCCTCATTGGAAGTCTGCTTTTGTTACTTTGTTCTATAAATTATACAATATCCTTTACAAAAACTAACACACAGTGCTGCTAATTTGATATACAGTAATTCACCTTTCAGAAAACATTTCCTGTGACTCATGTCTTTAGTTGCAGGCAGCTAAACTAATCCCTGTGGACTGTAAAAGAGTTATTAGCACAACAGAGCATTAGCTATGTAGTTGGAGGGTAGTTATAGTAACATGACATTTTTTACAGAAGTATCAAAGGCATGGGGTATTTTTCACTGAAAACAGCATTTAAGATTATATTTCCATATTTTATGCAAGGGTACAGCTGTCATCTCCTTTGTTAAGTTATCTGCCAGATGAGATTGTAAATCCACATCAAGAAAAACACACAGGATCTAGAATTATGTCGACTGTACATATATAAAGCTTTTCTAGCCTCTATCATTGCCCCACAGATGCATATTGATGCAGTCTTCCTCCATTAAATAAGCTTCATTATCCAAATGTGTTTATTACAGTACACTGTATTATGTGCCACATATCTAATATAGCTGTTAATATTGGAACCATTTGTCACTAGTACTTAACGTATGACACAATCTTCTCATCCTCTGGCATACTGTGCTTATCTTTAGATAGATTTCCATATGTGATATATTATCCATTTGTATACAGTTTCACTAATGCCACCATATAATTTTCACTAAGAATTATGCTTTATGGTAGTATTGCTAACTTTTGTTTGACCTTCCTGTTGAATGCCAAATTATGTAAATGGATATGGCAAAAATAAAATCTGGTAAAAAGACTGTATGCTGCATTTACTAATGTACTGAAATGCATACTCATATCAGACACCCCTTTACTTAAGAGCATATCCCATACTTTTCATGTTTCAAAGCATCTCTTCTTTAATTTTTGTACAAGCTAAACCACTTCACATGCTAATGATGGTGTAATCTACACCTTCCTCCATCCTTACTTCCATATTTCCATGATACCTGTGTAGAATTGGCTTTACTAGCCACATATGCAAAATTATGGAGTATATTATCTCAGAAATGATTAACCTGGACATAAAAAATCTCTGAACCTTGGACCCTGAACAATTTGTTTTTTTCCTCAGAGAAAGGTTCTGTCTCTTTAACCTCATTAATTTCTTTGAAAAAGCCATAAATACAATGGGTATTAATTATGCAGTACAACCACCATATCTAGATCTTACCAAAGCCTTTGTCACTGTGCCCTATTGTTAACAGGTTTGTAAAGTGGAATAAAAACCCTTATGTTGAATGGCAAATAGCTAACAGGTTATCTGACAGAACATATGTAGCTAAGAGTCACAGTTGTCACTTCTGAAAGCAATAGCGTTACCATTGGTATTCTAAAGAACTTGGTTTTGGGGGCTGTCCTATATGGCATCTGTTTCTTAGACCTTCAGGCTAACACTCCTGGCCTCTGGTAATCTAAGTTTGCAGATGACTGTAAATCGGGTGCTTTTATTTGACCTTCCTCTTACTCACAATATTCAGAAATTAAATGTGAAAAAAATAGTATAGGTCATTTTGGTAAATAAAAACATTTTCTAATATCATATAGGTGACACACCCTTCCAAGCAGCCAGGGTGAGAATAGTTATTGGCACTCTTGTTGATAATTCCTTAACTTTTGATTAACATGTGTCCATAGCACATTATAATGACTTCTGTCTGGATCATCTAATTTCCAAAGGCATCTCCACTGGATCCAAAGAAATCCTAAATCCCTTTTACTGCTATGTCATCAGAGCTATTATTGACTATAACGCTCCATTTGGTAGGTATTTGTCTAAACATATCAAATAACCTGAGATATCACAAAGAATCATAACTGAAAAAAAGATCAATGGGCTCAGAAATCTTAGTTATCAGGAAAGACTGGCAGCCATCTCTCTGTAGTGAGTCTCTTATAGATACCTGCATATCTGATCGTATTTGTCCTCCTATTCCTTTGTGAAGCAAATATTTCCCAATATACCTGGTGAAAAGGACTAAACTTTCATCAAAGAAAAACTATGACATGTCGACATAACATATTCATATCTGAATATATTCCACCACCTCTGGAATAAACCTCCACTATATGCAAGCTGAGTAGCACCCTTGTCACATTCAAGGTAAAACTAGGCAATTAGATAGGAGACTTCAGATTCTACCCTGTGTGTTGCCCTCTTTGAGGCTGGAGGGAAATTTGGAATATGGGCTATTGTCTAGACATATAAGGATCTGGAGACTGAATGCGTAGCACTTATCTATGAACATATGAACCTATTTTTCTATTATATATTATACACACATGTGTATGTATGACTAGAGAATAAACGTTCTAGCACAGCTGAAGGAATTTCCAAGAACAAAGATGATATTCACAGCTGTGGGCAGTACAGAAGAATCAAACCTCTGCAACACTGCATGAAAGTGCTGGGGAATGTGATTAATAAATGAGTCTACAATGCAGTAGATAGCAAGATGGAAGATGAGTTCTTCAAATTTAGATCATGATGCAGTACAACTGGGCCAACATTTACAATTTGAAAGGCAGTGGAAAAGAACTTGGAGAAGTGAAAAAGAGTCCATGTGGGCATTCCTAGACTTTGACAAAGCATTTAACAAAATCTCAGATAAAGCTGATTTGAGCAGTCCTGTGATGCAATGAAATCCAGGAATGACTGGTAGAATTACTGAGGGCTATGTGCAGTGACCCAACGACACATATGCAAACAGTGCTCAGGCTCATGGAAGTGTACCCAGTGGGAGTTGGTGTGCATCACAGTTCAAATCTTAGCCCACTAATGTTCATTCTGGTGATGATTTATATCAGCAAATTGGTCATAGGGGACAGATCAACAAAGGTGCTATATGTCTATGACCTAGCTCTATAATCAGGAACTTTAGTAGTGTTGGCAGCAGATGTAGCAAAATGGGAAAAAAAAGCAGAAAACTGGATTAGAAGAGAGAAGATCTGTGGTTGCCGGACATGAATGTCAAAGAAGTTAGAAGAGTTAGACTGAATCAAGAAAGGTGTTGATAGTTGAAATGCCATCATGACCCCATGAAAAATGGGAAAAGTGAGATGTTAGTGTTGATGATGTTTGGGTCATATTTATGGCAGGGTTAATAAATGTGAGTGCATGAGTGTATGTATGCTTGGCGTGTGTGTGTGTGTGTGTGTGTGTGTGTGTGTGTGTGTGTGTGTGTGTGTGTGTGTGTGTGTGTGTGTGTGTGTGTGTGGTGATTTCTAAAACAAACTAATTGGTGTAAATTATGTTACAGTAGTAGTATTCAAACATGATTGCAGATGCATAATTCTGATTATATTTGTCCAGACTGTATATTTTCTACTAATATACTTGGAGTTACACATAACATCTCTATATCAGTATCATAACTTTAGATAGCATGTAGGGATTAATCATTTTCATTTATTGTAAGAAAGATGAAGTCAGAGAATATACATGAGGGGGAATTCAGTAAAGCCTAAATGTTTTTTTTTTTTTTTATGTACGCATGGTGCCACAATGCGTACACAAGCATGAACATTTTGAGATTCAGTAAATGTTGCTTAGCGGCAAGCAAGCATGCGCAAACAGGGAAACTTCCACGCAATGCAAATTTCTCCTTAAGGAAGTGCACAGGAGTCTACATGGACAGAAGGAGTTGTAAAAGTCCACAAATATAGACATACTTCCCATGAAAATAGTAGCTCACATACTTACATGTGCAAAACATACATAGGGGATATTTGTAAAAGGAAGGGGAAATTTAAAATTAATAATTTTCTTTATAATTTTGGCATGTTTGCACTAAGTGCCGCATTGTGCAAACATGCTTAACAGAAAAAAAATAAGATCTATAAAGTAGTTTGCACAAATGTATTGCATGACCCTGTATTGGGTCTGTGCAATGGTGCATCAGTGCTACTACCTAGCTTACATGGTTAAGAACCATGTAGTTTGCAGGCTGTCAGCATGAATATGTATGCAAATGAGGTTACTTTTTGAATTGCTGAAAGGAGCATCCGTGTCCACATTCACATTCATATAGGCTCCTACACGGTTTTGATATTCCCACTGTATTACTTTTAGGACTTTTCAGTGGTCAGCCTGCATGTTTGCATGGCACTCTGCACAGCTTAGCAAGTTCATGTGAGCAGACTACCCACAGGCCAGTGATGACGTAGGCATCTGTCAAGGAACCCAGATATATTCAATTAATAATATATACTTTTGTATAAGCTATGTTACTTGACACTGCACTCAGCGCCACACCATGCACTAAAGTAGGGCATTCAAATCAAGCCAATTACATCATAGACAGGTGAACTGCATCATAATTGGCCAATTCCACATGGTGTAGCACAACTGCATAAATTATGCACACACCCCACATTCTGATTTTCCCTTACTTATCAGAACAATTGGAGTGGAGACTTGGAAATTTTAACTGAGATAATGATAGGGGCTGCTGCAGATTTTCTACATCTGTATGTGGTAGATGGTGAAGTCACTGCTGCTGGTGCTGCTGACAACAGGCCTAGGCCAAGAAGGAAAAGACATTCCAGGCCCAGGGTTACCTTCCAGGAGCTACATGAGCTGGATATTGTAGAGCGCTACAGGGTGGACAGGGACATATTACAAGAGCTCAGTGAGCTCTACTGCCCTCAACTCAGAGCCAGAGTTAACAGAGGGAACCCATCCCAGTGGAAACTAAGGTATGTGTAGCCCCAGAGGGTACCCATCCCAATGGAAACTAAAGTATGTGTAGCCTTTAGGATACTAGCTACAGTTACCTTTCAAAGACCAACTGGGGACATGATGGATATGTCACAGGCATCTGCATCCAGGATACTCCACTAATTTCTAGATGATATGCTCCCACAAGCCAGTGAGCACATATATTTTCCCCTAGACCATGAGGTGAGAGTCAACAATTTGCAACACTTGTACCATGTAGCACACTGCCCTGAAGTACTGGGTGCCATAGACTGCACTCATGTACACATCAAGGCACCACATGGTGAGCAGGGTAGAATCTATGTTAACCGCAAGGGATACCACTCCATCAACTGCCAAGTCATGTGCAATGCCCAGGGGATTATCTTGAATGCATGTACTGGCAACCTGGCAGTTTTCATGACTCCAATATCTGGCACACATCATAGCTCTACTGGATGTTTGTTAGGGGGGACATCCCACAGTGTCATTTACTGGGGGATGCTGGCTATGCCCCTGGAAGTGTGTATGATGACACACATCAGAAATGCACACACACCCATGAAAGAATGCTATAATGAGGCACCCGAACAAACTAGGAACACCATAGAGCATAAGTTTGGGCTTCTGAAGTCATGGTTCCAGTGTCTCTATATATCTGGTGGAGCCCTGCAGTATACTCCAGCCACATGTGCACAGATATTCACAGTATGTGCTGTGCTACACAATCTAATCCTGCAGAAATAGATGCAGCAGGATCAGCAAGGGGGAGGGATACACAGCCCCCCACCAGTACCTAGGTCACCAAAGCCACAGTCCCAGGAGGACTCATAGGAGGAACCCCCTGCTGATGTCCCTGTAGGCAGACATAGCCAAAATGGGCACTGTTGTCACATAGCAAGGCTACACAACAATATACTGATTGTTAGGCTACTAGCTGCAGATGGCAGCAGGCAGCAATGTGACTCTGCAGACTTCCCAAGCTGTTCAACACAGGGTTTGTTTATGTTCTCCAGGATTACTTCATTTGCAGTCATTTACAAAATAGAATTCGGCCGTGGCATGCATGTTAAGTACTGAGATTTGCAGTGTATAACACAAGATAGATAGGGGTTCTAAACTCAATCCAGTGCACTTGGTGTGTGTGTGTGTGTGTGTGTGTGTGTGTGTGTGTGTATGTGCATCTCCCCAAAGAGCTTGGCTAATGGTCCTAGTTCCCTTAGAATCATAGCCAAGTTGTTAACCTTATGTACATGATCAGTACATATTGCCTCTGTCCAAGAGGGACACAGCTGGAACAGCTGAGGTGAAATTATGGCCAACTATCCAGTCATACTGATTGTATCTAAAAAGGGACAATGAGGTACTCTGTTTAACATGATGTAGGAGTCTGCTCCAAAGGTGTGTTAAATTGTGGTAGATAATTGTCTTCCTCAAGCAGGCTGTATTAATGTTGCATGCCAGGTAAAGGTCTATACAGTAAGTAACTTGTGTACCATTTGACTTACAGATATGCAGCATTTCCAATACAGCAGGGTCAGAGATTGCCTCATATGCAAGCCAGTGATCACCTCTGACTCTCATACCTCTCAGCTGTACAGATTTTCACAGAATGTCCAGATTTTTGCTTCATATTTTTCATCTGATTCTCATCACATTGTGGTTTTCTGGCATATCATTGGCAATTCATTGAGGGTTCAGGTCTGAAAATAATGACAGACATTGGAGTTTCAGACTATATACCCTTCAGAAAATTCATGCTAATGCAAAATGTGTTACTTTATCAACTTTCTAAGTCCGTAAGAGCAATATTTGAAAACTGTTCTTACTTTTGTGCCTTTGTCTCTCCATTATTTGTGGCTTTGTCCAGATTTCTTGTTCTAAGAGGTTGAGAGGTGTGCCTCTGAGTAGTCTGTATGTCACATACCAAAGTGACAATGAAATCATATGATCACCATGGACAGATGCTGAAGACCTGGATTCCTCTTGTGAGGAAACTATGTGGCCTTTCCAACTGCTGCAGGTGCTTGGAAAGGTATATACCAAAAGGGCTGTTGCACTCAAGTGTTGGTTTGTGGAGGGAAGAGGACATGGATGTTATGATATCTACTTTTGCTGGAGACAATGCCCTCACCTATTACATGAGAATGATAGAATGCCTTTCTTACTACTGTGGAGATGTGGTGATCTAAAGTAAATCAGCTGTCACCCTGTGTACCCAGGTTTCCCATCCCCTAGTTGTGTGTCAGGTGCTGTTATTGTTGTGGTACTTAGTAGGAACATCACTGTTACCGAAAGCAATGATAATACATATATTTCCATTGCTTTTAAGACCATGACTTTGGCAGCAATCATTTGTTCAAGTAAGACCTTTGTGTAGGATGTTTACATACACTGGAGATTCTATGACTACTCCCAGTTTGCTGGCATCAGCAAACCTTGTTAGCCACAGACATGTACTTTGTGCCTGTACTTTGGAGAAATGGATTCCAAACAGTACAGGACCCATGACTAAACCCTGTAGAACACCTCTGGTAAGATCTTGACTATTGGAGATGGATTCCCCTATTTTTGACTATATGACCTCTATCACTGAGGCAGTGTGAATGACCCCTCTAATGATATAAGGTCTGATGCCTAGTTGGGCATGTTTGTCAATGATGGCTGAGTGGGGGAGAGAGTCAAATGCTTTGGCTAAGTCCAGGTAGGCTGTATGCACAGATATGCCCTCATGCAGTCCTAGATGTCCGTCTCAAAAATGTCCACCAGGATTAATAGGCATGATTTCCATTTGACAAATCCAAACTGTGAAGGGTCAGCTGTGCGAAGATTATCTATATCTTTGTTGATAAGGTCGATGATTTGCCTCATGACCTTGCAGATATGGCTAGTCAGGATAATAGTTATATAGTTTCTGTGGTCAGTGAACGCACCACCTCTGTGCTAGTGTATAACAGTGGCTGTTTCCATTCAGCTGGGACAAAGCTGGTGGTTACACTATGATTGCAAAGAGTTCCCAATGGTGTTAGTACTCCATGTTGGACCCCATGCAGGATTTAGCCTGTGATGTTATCATGCCCCATAGATGCTGTCTATTTCTCCACAGAGAGGCCATTTACGACCTGCTCTTTACAGATACAAGGTAGGGGACAGGTGGTAGGGATGTCATCGGGTGTGTGTGGTGGGGACATGGGAGTGATGATTTCACAGAACCTGTTGGCCAACAGGTTAGCTATGTTGACAGGCTCTGTATATTAGGTATCATTAACCATAGATTTGGCACACATGTGGGCCTTTCCTTTTGGGTTGCAGATGTAACTATAGAATGCCTTCTGGTTGTCCTTTGTGGAGGAGGCTAATATGGAGCCATACTTTGTTTTGGAGGACTTCACAACAACACATATTTGCTAGTTTAAGCTGAGAAGGGAGTGTTTCTAGTTTAGCGGGGCTCCCCTACCCTTACACAATGTCTTATTCTTATTGTAAAGCCTGATATTGACAGTTGTCCACCAGGCAGGGTTGCTTTGCCATGAGGAGCCTGTTGTGCTCATATCAGCTACAGCTGAGTTAATACAGTCATACAGATATTTGCATATGGCATTGGTGTAGAGTTCAGCATAGTTGCTAGTTACATCTGAGGGAAGAGGTGCAGTGAAGCTATTTATTGCAACCCATGGGGGTTATAATCTGGATGGGTGAATGTCTTTAGTGTATTTGCTGCAAGTATGGGGGTGTCAGGTGTGATACCTACTTTAGCTAAGATCAATTTGAGGACAGAACTCACCAGGGAGGACCTCACAGTGGGGGTACTACAGTGGTCACCCATACTGGTAAGCACCCGATCAAATATGTTAGCTCCCCTTGGGGGTGTCAACCAGCTGGTCCAGGACATTAGAGATAATGAAGTTGAGTAACCTCTGGACAAGTGAGTTTGAGCACGACTAATCTACCCAGTCAGTGGGTAATATAATCACACCAAACTATGGTGTCCAGATGTATCTTGATAGACTTATGTAGATCCAAATAAGCAGCATGGGTATCCTGATTCATGGAGGAGCTTCTGTAGCTGGCATTGACTTGAATAGGTGCACCACGAACAGCCAATAGCACCTGAATCCATGGAATCATATTGCGTAACCAATGTGGGTATGTTTGTATCTTTAATGAATATTTATGCACCGCCAACAGTAGCTTGAATGCCTTCAGTTTGAGGTCTGCACATAAGGAAGGAGTTGTAGCCTGGTATGGCTTTGCTGCTCACTACAGCCTTGAACAAGGTGTCTGTGACTGCAAAAGGGTCTGTGTATTGTAAGATAAGGACAGCTTCCATTGAGTGCAGTTTCCTGTTGACACTCCTAGTGTTTAGCAGCATAACCTTGAAGTTGTTTGTGCATGGGATGTTTACACTGGAAAATGTGTCCTTGAGACATCACCTATAAAGGGGACTATGGGGGTGGCAATATCCTTGGCTAGTATCCAAAATCCCAGAGGAGACAGATGAAGACCATCTGTAGCAAACCACTGAGATCTGTTGAGCATGTCATTGCAGGCTAACAGATAGTGGATTCCCTTAGATGGACACCAGATGCTAAGCCTATTATTGAAGTCAAGTCATGTTCTGTTTGTATCAAGGCATCACCTAGCTAAAGGTAAATGCAGCTAATGGCCAAAGGCATACCTGCCTGAGACACATAGTGAGAGAGCTCAGTCATGTCTGTCATCACACAGTCTGGAGAGGTATGTGTCAAGTGTTATACAACAGGAATTATGATGTAGTCATAACAGTGCCTACCTTTGACAAATTTGACTGTATTTGAGATGTGCCATATCATGGCACCTTACAGACAACTGATCATGACCTTCATCTTATCTTGCCTGGTGAGGAGACATCATTGTGACTCACAATGTAGTCCCCTATGACTGCTATGTTTGAATTTGTGTTTTGCGGTAAGAGTTTGACCAGTGAGACAGTGGTGTATTAGCTATTATGTGTACCGTGTTCTGCAGAGGTACTATTATGTGTAGCTTGCTAGTCTTTCTGTTTATGAGGTGTCTGGTGATTAGGCATGTTTCTGGTATGGACTGCTGCATATGTAGGTACATGTGATGTGGGTTTGAGTGGAGTAGGAGGTGAGGTGGGCATGTTGGCAAATCACACATTGTCTTATGTACTGTCCAGTATGTGAGAGAGTATGGATGCAAGGGTTTTAATGTATATGCATCTCACACACATTGTGTTTGTGTGGAGCAAGAGTAGAGGTTGTGGGATGCTGTCCACATCTCTGCAACAGTCAGGGAAAATGCCATTAGTAATAGATTATTGATTGTGTATAAGTCATAACAGGCCAAAGTTAGGCAGTGGCCTGAAAGATGCTTATGGTGTCATTCTAAAGTAAAACAGTACCTGACAGTGTGAGATAGTATGGTAGATTGAATATGCTGCTTTGCTAGGGTTGTGGCACTTGTATGAATCATAATCCTGCTATTAGGTATGGTAGCAATAGCATGCTTACAAATGTGACAATGTACAACTCCACCAAAGTAAGGGTCATGCTGCTACATCCTTGAGGTTCACGGCTTCAAGCACACTCCCTTTAAGCACTCTTTGCAGTGAAGATGTGCATGTCCATGCATGCACAGAAAACTTGTCCAACCTTGTTATCTTTACTTTAGCCTTGCAAGTCTTCAATGTCTGTCAAACTACCAGAGAGCAAACGTATGTTGTGTGATATGACATTTAAGACATTTTAGTGTTCCAAGAACATATATGTATAGTATGACATGCCTAACACACGTGGAAGGGCCAGCTACATTGCCCAAGGTGGCCACCCATCTGCAGTACGCCCCACATCCATGTCATGCACATCATCACCACTATGCTGTTGAAGGCCAGGCTGCAAGAATAGATGTGAAACTTTCACCTAACATGGAGCACTGCCTCTGTGGAGGAGCAACCTTGGCCATCTATGTCACCTGAGACTTAACCTTATATTGTGATGCAGACGCCATATTCCTAATCACCATCAGGTTGGTACCCTAGTCAAATGCTACAAGGCTCAGAACCCAAGGCATAATACATGCAAATTTCAAATGATTGGTCAGGTTGTTAATTAAGGCATCTACCTACACAGCCTTGCATAATGTGTGCAAGTGTGTGGATCAAAAAACAGGCTGTGGCCCACTTCATATATTGAGCTTGGTGCTAACATTTTGCTTCTGGTGAGAGACAAAGAATAGGAGCTTTGTATCCCACCACAGTGAGACCATGATGAGACCAGCAGTAGTAGTAGCCAGGCAGCAACAATTCAGGCAACTACCTTCTTTTCTGCATTCTTCATAAGGTAAATTTACTTTTAACAGTACACACTTCATGATTAGTTTGTAACCAGAATAACTGCATAAATATGCCATCCTTAACTTTGCAGGGTGTACATATTACTTTCCCCTACAGTGTTTGACAGTGTTCTGTGCAGGACCAGACACCTCGAGTGACATTCTTCTTGGAAATCATGATTGCACCAACTCAAATACTGACTTGCACAGAGGACAACCAGCATGCACTGTCAAGCATCGTGCCTATAGTTGCAGAACAAATACTTGTGACATTGAGTGATACACTCAATATAACCATGTAATCAATAATAAATGATCTGTTGCCATGGATTTGAGGATTCCTGCTGTGACCTTTACCACCCTGTTGGATATGTGCATCCTGAGGCAATGTAGAAAACACAGCATGTTTAGCAAGAGACACTTCATTATCAAGCAAACTGATGTGGTATGTGAGAAATGTATATATACAATGTCACTGGGATCAAAGCTCTCACATAAAAGTACTCTAACATCAATAAGGTAATCAGTGGTACACACACTGTAGCCATCAAACAAAATACATAGCAAACATGAGCTGAGACACTGATATGTTACCTACATAAAATCTTAAAAACCTCGTAGAGAAAGTCCAGATAACAAATACCCTCAGCAGTCCCATATGCACTCTGTGAAAACAGCATCCATCATAATGTACACACACTATTATTGTATAGTCATTATAAATGGCAATGTACAAATTATGAAAATGAACAGTACAAGTAGCATGTCAGAAGCAACACTGGATGAAACAAATTCATATTAATGCAGATAGTCATGCTGTGCAACAGACATATAGCTTGTTTCCTTGCATCCATGAAAGAGATGAAAGGGATGTGGCACAGGTATCATCATTTGCACAGGGTGTTGTGTGGGGGTGCAGGAGGCCTAGGATGACCTAGTATGTTGGCAAACTTGTGTGTGAGTCAGGAAGGGATACAGGCAGAATGGACCATGGAAATGTGGTGCATGTGTCTGTAGGTGACCTGAATGTGACATTGGTGTGTAAGTGTCTGAGTGTACACAGCCAAGCTCAGTGCTAACCCTACATGTCCATATGTCAGACAGCTGTGAGCCATGCATGGTAAAGCTGATAGCTTGTCTCCACCCCAGAACATGTGAACTGTCTCTGTCAGGAGTTGCACTGGTACCACCAAGCCCAAGGTCAGATGCTATACTACTACCTGAGGGTGACTGATGTCTGCTGGGAACATGTCCTCCACAGGACCACCCCAGTCCATGAGCCCATGGCCTGCCATGTCTTGGTGTGGACAGTATACTCTCCTCTGGAGCGCTGGATGTACTGCGACTATAGAGTGTAACTGTGCATGGCAAAGCTGATTCTCAGCAGATGTATTTGCTGACCTCTGTCCATGAGGCTGACGCTCAACTCCAACCAGAGCTTCCACCAAAGACAACATGCATTCAAAGACAGATAATGTGTGATCTGTCTCAGACAAATAAAAAACTTCCCAAACACTGTCTTCCAACACCACGTGAAAAATCCACTACGAAACCTGCGTTTGAAATATTTATTTAAGCTTCTCTTTAAACATGCACTTTTCGTCAGATTTAAGTATCCAACTTCATCAGAAAGAAAACTTTAAGTTAATAATCTACTAGAGCATTTTATAGCACCCAAATCTCATTGAAATCACATTGAAGTCACGCAGCACTACACATGTACTATGCAGAGAGCTCACCCTACTGGTGAGACTTGCAACTACTAGTTAATTCTTTATTTTTTATTTTTTATTTTTTATTGTTTGTTTTTTATATATTGTTTGTTTAATTTCTACCTATATAAAATCTCATATGCATGCAGATCGCAACTCAGAAAATACAATGCTATAATGAACAATGATAAAAAATATAAAAATAATATACTAACAAATGTAAATACAAAAATGTATAAAAAATCTCCAAGTAAAGAATTATGTTAAGCTTTATATAACTAACAATGTTAAAATAGTTAAAAATAGATAAAAATAAAGTTTTGACTTGTAATTTCGATCTCAAAGAACTGCACATGTATTTGCTCATTAAAGCAGCAAAGTCTCAAATCTAAAAATACAAATGAGAATTCACCTTAACAGATTTTTCAAGCGTAGGACACACATAATCGAATTACACTCATTCAGACCAGGAAACTGGCAGGCATTCAGCCTCAATTGCCAAAAAAGCTCTAACCTTTCCAATCTAAGTGACTTCGGACCACCTCTTCCGTCATTGTATAGTTGTTGTATGATGCTAAATTTGAAATTATGTGTGGGCTGTTCTAAAATGTGTCTTGCCAATGCATTTGTGGATTTACTATTATTAATACTAGGTATGTGTTCATATATCCTGTCCCTTAGTCTACAGAAGACTAAGGGACAGGATATATGAACACATATATAGTATTAACAATAGTAAATCCACAAATGCATTGGCAAGACACATTTTAGAACAGCCCACACATAATTTCAAATTTAGCGTCATACAACAACTATATAATGATGGAAGAGGTGGTCCGGAGTCACTTAGATTGGAAAGGTTAGAGCTTTGTTGGCAATTGAGGCTGAATGCCTGCCAGTTTCCTGGCCTGAATGAGTGTAATTTGATTATGTGTGTCCTACGCTTGAGAAATCTGTTAAGGTGAATTCTCATTTGTATTTTTAGATTTGAGACTTTGCTGCTTTTATGAGCAAATACATGTGCAGTTCTTTGAGATCGAAATAAGTCAAAACTTTATTTTATCTATTTTAACTATTTTAACATTGTTAGTTATATAAAGCTTAACATAATTCTTTACTTGGAGATTTTTATACATTTTGTATTTACATTTGTTAGTATATTTTTATATTTTTATCATTGTTCATTATAGCATTGTATTTTCTGAGTTGCATCTGCATGCATATGAGATTTTATACAGGTAGAAATTAAACAAAATATATAAAACAAACAATAAAAAATAAAAAATAAAAATAAAGAATTAACTAGTAGTTGCAAGTCTCACCAGTAGGGTGAGCTCTATGAGTACATGTAGTGCCGTGACTTCAATGTGATTTCAATGAGATTTGGGTGCTATAAAATGCTCTAGTAGATTATTAACTTAAAGTTTTCTTTTTGATGAAGTTGGATACTTAAATCTGACGAAAAGTGCATGTTTAAAGAGAAGCTTAAATAAATATTTCAAACGCAGGTTTCAGAGTGATTTCACGTGGTGTTGGAAGACAGTGTTTGGGAAGTTTTTTGTTTACCTGTTTCAAACCATTTTCAAGGCTTGTCCTCTCTCAGACAAATGTCTTTCCATTGTATCCATGAACTGATCCAGGGTATCAGCAATTCAGTGGAGACAGTCACGGATGTCAGACTGTTCTGCATCCATAACCCCAAGCATTCATCTGGAGTTCCTTTCTGAATGTGCCTGTGCCTCCATGACTCCCCAAAACATACACCAAGTGACACAAGATGAGACACCTGCAACAGGTGGTGGCAGGACAGTAGGCCTGCTTTGAGCACCCCTATCAATCTGCCCATGTGGAACCTCACCAACGGTTTGGCTATGGCCAGTGTATATAGTCACTGTAGCCACAGTAGCCTCAATTCCCTGTTCAATGTCCCCACCTTCTGACTGCCCAATATCTGTGGGCACTAGGGAATGGGTATGTGTAGGCATACTGGCTGTGTACAGTGATAATGATGGCAGATGAGGGATGTCAAATTCTGTGTCAAATTCAGCCCCTGCAACCCCCAGCTGTGCCTCACTTTGCCCACCATCATAATCACAGTCTGAAGAGACACTGACATCAGGTTGTGAAGGGGATGAAGACCAACCTTCCTGGTCACTTGTGATAAAAAACGGAAAAGCATCACATTAATACCTGCACTACTATGCTCTGCAGTACTATGTTACAATATATGTTAAACTGTATACACTCCTGCCACTATTACACACATGTATAACCCACAACCTCATACAGTACGACATGAGGACATTATTTTCTAACCCACATCTGTAATCATTTGGAAATAAATGTTCTTTAAACAGGAATCTCATGAGCAAAACATAAATGATGTACACTGTTGGCATTCTGCAAAACTCTGCACAGTTGACATTTATGACAACCTGTAATGTCCTGACAATGCGGTAAATCACTCACTGCGGTCACACCTACAAGGCATATGTAAGAGTCTAAAATGTGTACAGTCAGAAAATATCTGTACAGTTGGCAATTATGCAGGCAGTACATCACTCCACCCAGCAGGCCTATGATGACACTTGAGCGAATACAGTTAACTAAATCTACATCTCTGACAAAACAGTTTTGTGCTTACCAGCAGCAGGAGCACAGACTCTTCCTATTCCTGATGGTCCTTGGAAAAAGTGAGGGAGAGGTAATGTACACAGCAGTGCATATGACAATATAACAGGGCTAATACTTCAAAATATCTCACATTTACATTAGCTGCTATGTTAACAGGTATGTGGGTCACAAACTGTGCATGAGCTTAAAACTGCAGCTAACCATCCTAACACCCAGATAAAACTATGTACACCCTGACATGCTGACTGCTACGGTACTCCAATGATGATCCAACTAAGCATACCTGGATGCACCTCTTGAGTGGAAGCAGTTGCACCTACATCCATGACATATGGGGAGATGGATGGCTGGCAGCTATCTTTTATTGTAAGGTTCACCAGGAATTCCTCAGTGTCTGACAGAAGTTGTTCTGCTGCAGGCCCACTACCAGTGACCTGATGATCCCTGGCTATGCCTGTTGCACATCTGAGTACAAAGTTGATTATATCAGTCTCACGGTGTCGCACCTGCTCATATGTGCGATTCTGGTGAACCACAGCATTAATGTTGTGCATCAGTTCATCCCACAAGGCTGTACACTCTTGCCTATTTGCCCTCCCTCTGAACAGCAGGACTTGGTGGTATTGTCTCATGGCTTCATTAATGAGGTAATTTTCTGACTCAGTGAAGCATAGACAGCATCTGGCATGCATGATATATCCTGAAATACTTATAAATGAGAACACATGTCAGGATCACATATGTGGGAGTACAGTTTGTGGAGATACAGCAATAAAGGAAGCATATTTGTATTTGCTGCTTGATTATGCATCTCTTAATTGACAGTGTACCAAACATAAAAAAGATGTGGAAGCAACTAGAATAGTAGCAATAGTGACCAATTGCTGTTTGTGACATGACAGATACTCATGTATGATCACACAACAAGCAATGGAGTCCATTGTAGCATGCACCGTAGCAGGGAAACCCCCACCCATAACATATGTATAAATAGTGCCAACCAAATTGCAGGGTACTACTACAACTGCTAACAAAGGAAGCATCCAGGAGACATGTGTACCTAATTAAAACAGAGCATTAAACCCTTGCTGTGCTATACATCCTCTGTAGTCTGTAACACAGCTGGAGATCACTGGCATGTCATCATTACATTTCTAAGAAAGGCTTACTGATGTAATCACCATATCCCTAAGTATATTCAAACATACGCATCTTGTTCAAAACCAAATGGTTGCATACCTGATGGAGTACAAAATGTATCTGTTGAAATATACAGCTATATGAGTACTGTGTGAATGAGTTAAACATACAAACTAACTCTCATACACAAGGTGTTTGCCTTTTTAAGATGGCTCTCATTAGCAGATGATTGCCTCTGAAACAATCTGTGGTTCAGGAATGCTACATGCATCATACACAGCTGATTTGCAGTAGAATCAGCCAATCCCCTGCAACTACTCAAGAATATATAAGACCTCAATGTAGATTCCACCCCCTTTCTCACATTTGGGTTGGAAATTACTGGGGTAGGGATTATGTCAGTCCAGGGAGAATGTTTGTAGCAGCTGCGTATTACATACAGATGTGCATGCTACAGGCTGAAACTGATGCTAGCAATAGATATAGTTAGAAAGGCTGCAGAATTTGCATAGTAACAACTCTTAAGAGTAACTGTGTGACCTGTGGCAGCCTTGGTGCACAGCTAGAGCCTGAATGCGGGTACCCATCCGATGGGAAAGTAAGTTATGTGTTTAAGGTTAAGTATGTTAGCTGAAGGTGTCATTAACAGAGTGAAGGGAAACATGCTTGTTGTATCCTAGAACAAGGTAGGGGGTACATTACCCATTATGTCAAACAGCTGGATAACTGCCAAGTCATGCAATGTCATGGTAGTCATCTGGAACATGTGCACTGGTGACCATTGCTTCTAGCACGAGCTCCATATATGTATGTAACTTGTGGCCCTTGGTTGTCTGTAATATCACTAGCAAATCATTGTGGGATGCAGCCTGCTATGACTGGGCTTCATTTGAATTACATCCTTCAAAATCCTCTGGGAATTCATACTGATTAATGACCTGACATCCTATGCACATTCTAGTGTTGTAATATAGAAATGGTTTAAATGTGATCCTATCTGTAGGCCTTTGACTGCCATTATTTAGAAATGGGCATTCAAACTGTACTGCTTTGGTTAGATAAGTAGGTGATGAGACAGTCATACATATTCAAATTTATACTGCTGATGTACATATACATGTATTTTAAATGCTAAACACAGCTGTATTTGAACTCAGGACCAAGTAGTAATGTTTTCACAACATTTAACAGAATGAGCTACTGAGTCACTGTTATAACAGTTGTATTTTTGCATGTTGCACATATAATTGCACACTTGCCTACTGTTACATACATCACTAGTATCTATTATTATGTGTATGGCATTATAGTGATGTATTTCTCTACCAGAGATACAGTTACACTCTTATTTTTCCATTACTTTCCATTACTCGTTTAGCAGCTACAGTTTTACATGTTGTAGATAAAATTGCACAGTTACCTGCTGTTGATACCTCACTTACATCTGTTCTTATGTGCATGGCTTTATAGTGTTGCATTTCTCTACCAGAGTCCTAGTTAAGACTCCTATTTTTCCATTAATCTTATAGCTGATTTGCACAATGTGGTGCAATGCACAGCATGGCTTAAACACGCTTAATGATGGGAACTTGACAACTGCTATGTTTTGTTTAAAACACCTGTGTCAATTAACAGCTGAGTGGCTTGCTGGGTTAATGCACTATTGTGCAGGTGCAATGCTCCTGGGTTTGAAATAGGGTGCAGGTGTACTTTTTGAACGTGATTAATATTTTTTCAAAAAGATATATCAATATACATACTAATATACTAAGCTGAGCTTAGCGCAGCATCGTTCAAAAGTTCTTTAAAGAAAACAAAAATGGAGAGATAGGACAGTGGTGAAATAGGGTGCAAGCATAAAGAAAACATAGTAAAAGGCAGGCAAGTATATGCAGGAAGGTTGTAGGAATGAACCATTGCTATCCATTTCTTGTACAACAACAACTGTGCATTTTAACAGAACTTTTAGCTGAATTTGGAATGTCACCCCCCCCTGAGAGAGGGGTAAGGACAACATAAGCGTATTGTCAAGCCAACTGGACCAAACTGTGTCCAGTGGATACATGTATGAAATGGAGAGCTATGTATGGGATGATATTTTTTTGGGACATTTCCCCATTTTTTTAAGGTGAGATTGGGTTGTTGGGGAAGGGACATAGGTATGTGTGGGGGATCTACTTTGGGAATGTGAGGAAGCTTTTGCAGACAGTCAAGACAGACAAGATAACAGACAGGGTTGGTGTGTAACACAAAAGGGGGGTGAACATCTTGGATGGGGAGGTTGTTGTGGAATCCCAGTCCCATGGACATCAGACATGGTAGCAGTGTGACTCAAGTCCTCACCCATGGCACTGTCAGCACTGAACCTTCACTGCTGCTGTGGAAGCAGCAGCCAATGCCAATGCCTGGGGTGAGAATGCCCCACCAGGATTGACAGCATGCTCTCCATCTGGCGTAGGCATGCACCGACAGTTTAGAGAAGCAGCCTACACACCATGCCTGGCAGTTCACTGTGGGTGACAAAAGCACCCCCTCCACTTTAACTCCCAGAGGGGAGGCCACACCATGCCTGTAGTACATAACTACCCGAGGGAGAAGGTAGTGCAGGGGCAGCAGAAGAGACACCAGCAGGCTGCAGCCCAGATGTGCTGGGCCCAGGTGCCATGGTCGGTGGAGCCAAGGTAACTGGATCACCTAGAAACAGCCTACCTTGTCACACTGTGGTAAATTAAATGTAAAGAAAAGGTAAAAATAGCCATAACCAAATAAATGTAATTAATAACATAACAGAAAAAAATAATGAGAAATGGAAAGAAATAGAAAATAATATAATGAGGAACACAACAATAAATAATGCAAATGAAAGCTTTTTAACAGCAAAGCAATATTAAATTATACATAAAGCCAACATAAGAGGTAATTGCAAATGCTATATTAATATTAAATTATAATAATACATTTAATTAATAAATAAAAGAAGAGAAGGGGTGGGGCGAGAGAGAAAAAAAGAACATTGGTAACTTTGCAGATAATATAACTACACAGACTTCTACTATATACTTATAGATATGTTAGATTTCAGTTGTTAGAACAGTGGCTGCTAATATTGTATAAATGATGTTGCACATACATAGCTCTCAGCCTGTTAGCATGGGACATTATGGGCTAAGACATACAAAATAATGGTACAAAGGCACAACTACAAGGAACATTTTTGCATAGTGTGGTCACAGATTAGTAGCAAAGTGTTCTGATAACAGATTTGCCATGAAATCACATTCAAAGTAATTTCATATATCTGCAAATCACAGGACCAGACATATGGGGCAGTAGTCATTACATTCTGCAAAAATCATGACAGTTGAGAGGTATTTTTGTGTACACTAATTACACTAGACAGCTGGACATTTCTCAATTGGCTGCCATAGGATTAGAACCCACAAGCAGTCACTACAGGAATAATCTGCACTTTATTTGAAAATAATGAATTATCAAAGCACTATCTACTTTAAAACTTTTATTGAAACATGATGTGTGAAATCGTACATTTCACACATGCATAGCTGTGGCTGTTGTTGAACTGGAACCCAAAAGCAGTGACCACAAGAATAATGAGCATTTTATTTGAAAAAAGTAATGATCAAAACACCATCTCATTTATACTTTATTGCTAAATGGCACTTTAAATCTGACATTTACACACATGTATGGCTGTCTAGGACTTATGTTAACTTACCCGTATACCCTGTTCATTTAGTCAGTGCTATCCAGAGCATATTTCAGACAAAAGTATCAGAACACAAGCTTGACCCTTAATCTGGGTATTGCACTATAATTATTTCTGACATTTGCTGGTATGTTATTAAGTAGTTCATATTTAACAGTTGTCTGGTGTCAGATTAGAACACGCATGCAGTGAATACAAGAATAATGAACACTTTATTTGAAAAGCTTACTTATCAAAGCACCATCTCCTTTTACACTTTATTGCTTAACGTCAGATATGCCATTTACACACATGTATGGTTATCTAGGACGTTTGTTAATTTACCCATATATCCTGTTCATTTACTGAGTGCTATCTACAGCATATTTCAGACAAAATTATCAGAACACAAGCTTGACCCTTAATCTGGGTATTGCACTACATTTATTTCTGACATTTGTTGGTGCATTATTTAGTAGTTCATATGTAACAGTTGAACGGTTGACTGGTGTTGGATTAGAACAAGCATGCAGTGAATACAGGATTAATGAGCACTTTATTTGAAAACATTACTTATCAAAGTCTCCTTCTAAATGTTATTGATAATGTTACTTCAAATCTGGCATTTAGACACATGGATAGCTGTCCAGTAGTTCTGCTACCTTACCCTATTCCCTGTTCATCTACTGTGTGCAATCTACAGCATATTTTGGACAAAATGAGCAGGACAGAAGCTTGAACCTTAATCTGGTATTGCACTACATGTATTTCTGACATTTGTTGGTGCATACCTGGTTCAAAGCTGTGGCGAGCAGCCCGACCTTACCTGATTACTCATCCTATCACACATTCAGACCCCAAACTGTGGATAGTAAAGCCAAAGGAGGTGGAGTTTCAATATATATTAAAGACATGCATATCTCCAGGCTGGTCAAACAGTATGATGCACAGGAGATACTCCAGGTGCAGTTAACTATTGACAAGACCCCTATACAAATAATAGCTAGCTACTGGCCCCCAAATCTAACCCAAGATGTCCAAACTGCCTATCTAGACCTCTTTGAATCTATCACGATTCAACCCTTTACCCTGATTCTGGGTAATTTTAACTACTCAAACATAGACTGGAAGAACTACTCTTGCCAGAACACAAATACCCAGAGATTCCTCGATTTTGTAAATGCAAATGCTTTGGAACAGCTAGTCGATACCCCCACGAGAGGTGATAATATCTTGGACTTGGAATTAACCAGCATGAGTAGCCACTGCATCATCCCTGCAGTATCATCCTACCTTGTAAGATCCGACCATAAAGCGGTCACATTTGAAGTCACCATCTCCTCTAATCCCCGTCTAGCGAGGGTCAATCAAAAAAACTTATCCACAACTGATTACAGCCTCCTGAGGAATGGTATAAACAGCTTCACAGCCCCATCCCCCTCTCTAGGAACTGGCACCAGTATCCAAAACTATACCAAATAACTATACGAACATTTATATAGATGCATGGAATCAGGAATACCTGAGAGGACCAAATCATCCTCCACAAGGAAGAGTAAACCGGTCTGGTGGACATCTTCTATAAATAAACTCTATAACAGAAGAAAAAATTGCTGACCAGGACCAAGAAGGAGCAGGTGCCCAATTGGAAGCAATCTCTCCTTAGCCTAAACAAGCAAATAAGAGCACTAGTGAAATTCTCCAAAGCAAACTTCAACTCCAAATTGGCCACATCTACTAGAGACAATCATAACGCCTTCTTCATATATGTCCATAATCCCAAAGGTATCAACCAGATCTGTTCAGAACTGATGGTCAAGGACACCACATATACAAATGCCGTTGATATAGCAAACTTGCTGGCTGACAGATTCAGCAAAAATTTCACCCCTCTGTCCCCCTCATCAGTAAATCAGGACATTTCCAATACCTGCCCCCTTCCCCTTATACCTAGGGAACAGGTCATCACTGCTCTATCAAAGGCAAAAAATACATCCTCCATGGGACCTAATAACATCCCAGGCTGCATCCTACATGAACTCAGGCAGGAACATGCAGCACCATTAGGCACCCTATTCAATCAAAGCTGAGTGGAGGACAGATACTGTCATCCCTTTACACAAAGGTGGAACATCCACTGATCTGGGAAATTATAGAACCATAAGCCTAACTAGCCTGATCTGCAAGGCCATGGAACAGATTATCAGGGACCTCATAAACAAGGACATTGGCAACCTCCAAACACTCAATCCCCCACAGTTTGGCTTCATCAAGGGGAGGTCATGTCTGTTAAGTTTGGTCAAATTCTTTGAGACAGTCACCAAAGCCATGGATGAGGGGAAGACAGTGCACACTGCCTACCTTGACCTGGCCTTTGACACTATTCCCCACTCGAGCATAATAGATATACTCTCTCAACTAGGCATCAATCTGTATGTTACCAGATGAGTAGCCAACTGGCTCACTGATAGAACCCACCTAGTCAAAATAGGGGAAACCACCTCAAGCAGCAAACCTGTATCAAGTGGAAGACCCCAGGGTTTGGTCTTGGGGATTCTGTTATTTGGGATATACTTTTCTGAGGTACAGGCCAAAACCAGTGGGCTATGGCTGAGCAAGTTTGCAGATGACTGCAAGTTGGGAGCTGTCATCAATTCCCCTAGTGACATGGACATCCTCCGAGAGGTTCTCACCCAAACACATGACTGGTGCCAGAAACATGGCCTCAAGCTGAATACAAAAAAATGCATCATCATCCCATTTGGGGAGAGAGATGCCCCCACAAATTATCACATTAATAACAACGTTCTAAGCACAGAGTCAGTTGTGAGGGATTTGGGCACCCAGATTGATAGCAGCCTGACGTTTGACCACCATGTTGCTTCCACTGTACGGAAAGCCCACCTCATAAGTAAGGTTATCTCATCCAGGGACAAGGAGGTCATAACATCCCTGTATTCTTCCCTTATAAGGCCCATTATTGAGTACAATCCCCCATTCGACATGTTCCTCGCAAAGCACATGCAGCAGCTGGAGAGACAACAGAGGTTCCTCACCAGGAGAATCCAAGGCCTCAAAAATCTACCATACACAGATAGGCTGAAAGCCCTATGCCTCTACTCTGTTTCATACAGACTCCTCAGTGGTGACCTCTGTCTGGCATACAAAGCGATCTCAGACTCCATCTTGGTGGGACTTCTGCATATCCGCAAGTTAAGTTCCACTTGAGTAATGCACACACAAAGCCTCAACCTGATCTGTGCCATCAATAGAAATTGCTGGTAGGACAGATTTGTGTCCCAGAGACACAATGTATGGAATAAACATTCTCTCCACATCAAGCAGAGTACATCTTTACTCCCTTTTTAAGTGCAATCTGGATAACTGGATGGGAAATAGAAAATACATCCCTGGGATTCCACTCATGTCCCTGCTGGACAGGGGCATCGGGTGCTGACTTGTCTATGCATAGGCTAAACTCTTGACTAGGCTTATAAGGGCCTCAGGGCCAATAGCCTAGTAACTTCCTATGATCCTATGATCTTATGATTCATTCACATTCAACAGCTGACTGGTGTCAGATCAGAACACACAAGCAGTGAAAACAGGCATAATGAACACTTTATTTGAAAACATTACTTATCAAAGCATCATCACCTTTTAAAATGTATTGAGTAATGTTGCTTCAACTCTGGCATTTAGATCATGGATACATGTCTAGGACTTATGTTAACTTATCCATATACCCCGTTCATTTATTGAGTGCAACCTACAGCATATTTCAAATAAGGAGCAGACCAGAACAGTGAATGTTAATCTGGGTAGACCACAACATTAACTAATGGCTGGAAGCTATGCTACACAGTACTGCATGCTTGGTCACCTTACAATTTCAGATATGTACTGACACATTAATAAACATGTAGAATGTCCCAGGTATTTTGTACCTGACTGTTAGGACTGCAAAATCTGTATTTACTCTACTGTACTATTAAGTTATGCATTACGTTATTACCTTGATGATTTTCTTACTTGTCACACACTTGCCTCATCCTGGCCAAATGCTCAGCATGGGACTGTACATTGCAAGCCCTCACTTCCAAAGCTGTGGTAAGAGAAGCAAACCATTATGCAAACCAGTTTTTCACACATTCAGCTTGTATGTTTATAAGTTACTGGAAAACATATGACTGAAGAAATGTAGAAACCACCACGAAGATAAAAAATGTAAAATGAATTTATTGTAGATCAAAAAACAAGCGCTTTCACGCAATATAAATTGCGCTTCCTCAGGTTACAAATTACAAAGCCAAATGAGTGCTTTTATACCAAATGCATTGCCTTTCAATTAGATCATTGAAACAATCATTAGATAAGCAATCAAAGTGCTTGTTTGTATAAAATAAGAATTCAATATTGATGTCACAAGCAGTCTAACACAATTAAACACAAACAACCTTATCATCATTCAATGGCACTCAGATACAAAATTTTAGAATATAAATAATGTTGATAATCATTAAATAAATATCTTATAGAAACAAAATAACATAAAAATATTCATGCCGTAACCATCTAGATATTAGTAAAACTTTTAATAAGCGCTTGCAGGAAGCTATGCCCATATTTAGAAAGCCTAATGCTAAAGTTGCCAATACTACTTGATTCTGCAATGAACACAATCAAATAATTAAGGGCTAACAAACCATTAACTCAAAGATTCATGAATCAGGAAATGTTGCCCATATATGGCTAGAAGTATAGCCAAAATACTTATATAGAGTCACCGTAGAATAAAGGTGATGACAACAAAACAAAAGTATGAAGCAACTTTCATTTAGCTCAATAATGGTTATATTGCATGGCGCAAATATGAAAAAAGTAAAAATGTAAGAAATACAAAGATATATAAAAATATATGAATAAAGATACACATCAATCATAAGATTTCATTCATTCAAAAGTTAAGTAGTAACAGCATAAAAATAATGCTTTAAATTTAATCAACGCTGACTAAAAGCTAAAAACTCGTATTAATTATTAATGAATATAGTACATTATTATAATAATAATAATGATTACATTAAAACGAAAATATTAAATAACTCCATTATTATTTTATATTATTCTAATTCATTTTTGTTTTTTATCTTTATTTTTAAATTTTGACAAATACGCTTCTATCATATTGTCATGTACCAAGTTCCGCTATAATAAGCACACAAGCTAGTGGCTAACATGCATAAAGTTAGTATGTCAAAAAGATGCTATTTTTATTTTTATTTCTAAATATTAGCAAACATGCTTCCGGCATATTATTATATAACAAATTGCGCTATGGTAAACGCACAAACCGATAGCTAACAAGCATAAATTTAGTATACAACGAAGATGGATATGAAGCGTCTTTCAAAATTAGCTTACATAGAACAAACCATAATTCATTTTAACATTTCTAAGCAAAGAAACATGTCCAAGAATACTCCCTATAGGTATTCTCACTTAGAACAGAATATATACAAACCTATGCAGAATTTATATATCTGAATCAATAGGGCTGTGATACTGTTCATAAAACTAATTAGCAAAATGGCAGAAAAACTCTGCGACAATGACATAGATATTATTGAAAATTATAAGAATTCGCATTAAACAAGATCGCAAAAGGATACAAGATACATGAAAGACTCTGCATCAATAGTGTAGAAAACGATAATCGCATTGTACATAATTGCAAAAAACAATACCATAATGATATTACTAATAATGACTAAATGAACCAAATATTCATAGAATAGGGCATTGAAAATATGAAAATGTAAGAATATAGTATAAAGCTATCTAATTAAATGTTAAATGCAGTGGAGCTGATGGAGTCAAGATGACCGGTGTCAAATGTAATTATGACTTAAGGTTCATATTTCAAATTCATGAGTATAATCATGCCCAACAAACGTTTATTTCAACATATTAACTAATGTTGTACTAGCTTTAGTTAATCAATGAAATACGTACATTGATAATGGCAAAATAGAATCAAGTAGGACCTGATAAAACAGGTCGAATGTTAACAACTGTATTAAGGCCTGGTGGTATATGGGCCTTTAGTTGTAGAATCCACCTGAGCTCGAACGTTTCTAAGGTATTATTAAAATCACCTTCCCTTCTATTTGCATTCACTACTTGAAGCACCTGAAAGGCAAAATTATGCTTGGGATGGGTATTACAGTGTATGGCCAATGCATTAGTATTACTATTCCTTCTTATCTCGTAGATATGATTATAAATTCTATCTCTTAATCTGCGTGAAGTTAAACCCACATAATAACAATTACAGGAGTTACAAGTAGCTAAGTATACAACATTTCTGGTAGTACAAGTTGCATAAAACATACATTTTGCATTCAGCTCAACACCTAAGGTATTGGTGCTAGTACTCTTAATAATAAACCTACAGAGCGAACATTTCCCGCAAGGGAAAGTTCCTGTTTTCCACTGAGACCTAATATCAATAGGTGTAATATTAAGCTTTTCATTACATAGTAATCTTTTCAAATTCAGACAATTCATATACCTAAAAGAAGGTTTATCATCAATCAGTTCTGCCACCATCATGTCTGATAGTAAGATTTTCCAATTATTTTTCACTATTTTAGTTAAAGGCAGAACATCACTTGTATATTTAATATCATATTGTATTCTATGTGAGAAACTTCTCTTCACTTTATAGCTAAGGGATGTTTGCTGAGATGTTGTGTTATGTATAATAGAGTTCAGCACATCGTCTATTAGTTTCAAAGGATAACCCCTAGCTAGAAAGTAGTCCTTCTGGGTGTCAAGCAACTTCAATGCATCAGAGTAGTCACTGCATATTTTCAGGATTCTATTGAATTGATTCCTCACCACATTAATAAAAATATGGCGTGGGTGTAAGCTGTTAAAGTGAAGTATACCATTCTTCCAACAAGTTTTTCTGTGAAGTGTGGTTGTTAGATCACATTCGATGTTTTTCTTAATAGTAAGGTCCAAAAAATCAATAGTAAACTTGGACGATTCACAGGTGAAGTGAAAGAAAGAAGTGGTACTATTCATATAGCTAATAAATGCAGTCAAGGTGGCTTCACCACCATTCCATAAAATTAATATGTCGTCGATAAAGCGTCTATATAGAACGACATGCTTAAATCTAGGATCACTAAATATAAATTCTTTTTCCCACTCTAAAACAACAAGATTGGCATATGCATTAGCACAGGGGGTGCCCATAGCCACCCCCCATGTTTGTGCATATACCTGTTCTTCATAAAGAAAAATATTGTTGTTAAGAACCAGATCTAGCATGCAACATATATTCATCACATCAATGTTATCCACCTTAAGCTCTGTCATATGTGTTCTTATTGCATTTATACCATATTCATTAGGAATATTTGTAAAAAGACTTTCAATGTCCAAGGTTACTAATATGGTATCTGGTTGAATATTCTCTTTCACTAAATCTGATTTCAAGTCATCCAATAAACTAAAGGAATCTAATAATATGGTTGGTATTTTCTTGACATAAAGTCCTAGTTTCGTTTGAATGTATAGCGATATATTTTGTGTTACCCAGTGATCACCTGATACAATAGGACGTAATGGGGGTGGGTCCTTACCCTTATGTAGCTTAGGTAAGCCTTTGATAATTGGTATCAACGGAAAGTCTATTGTCAGGTAGTCATAAAGGGATTTGTCAATGGACCGAGTCATAAGCATGTCATATAAGGTATCAGAAACATAGTGCACAATGGATGCTATTTGTGATTTCTCTATCAGTTTATAGGCTTTATCATTTTTTAACATAGCTAACATAAGTTGTCGATAGAACAAAGCATCCATCGCAACTATACCCCCACCTTTATCTGCTGGCTTAAAAACAAGACCAGGATCATTACACAGATTTCTCAGTTCAGACATCTCTAATACATTCAAATTAAAAAAGTTACCCTTTTTGTTATAACTATCATAGTACGAATAAAAGTCACGTTCGCAAGTTTTCAAAAAGATGTCAACAGTGTGTACAAGTGGAGGTATGAACACACTCTTCTTTCTGCAGACGGCGTCTTCACCAAAATTAGTTAACGAGTTAGGAATATTATCCTTGAATAGTACTTTAAGGGAGAGCTTTCTGCAGAATTTACGCAGGCCTATTAAAGTGTCAGAAATGGCACTGCGCCTCGAAGGAATAAAGGACAAACCTCTATTCAAGATGCCTTCTTCAGTCACAGTAAAGGTTTTAGTTGACAAATTGAAAAAAAGATGATTTATGTTTTTTATTTTTTCGCCCTTCTTACTGGAAAACATACTTAGATATATGTGGGGTGCTCCCATCTCTAGCATCTTGGACCCAAGTGTCCAAAGTTCTCCTCTTCCTACATTTCAGGTCTTCATAGTGGTGATAACACTGCTCACCAGTGTGGGGGATACTAGTAGAACTGATTACGTCCCTCGCCAAATGATCCCTGAACTCAGACTTGCACTCTGAGCCCTCATACTCATTGTGCAGCAGCTGGGATCCATATCTCTCTACAAGGAGTTCAATGAACATCTTGGACTCATGCACACCCCTCTTTTGTGCCCTAAAAAGTGATCTCTCTGACTGTAGCAGCCATACCCACAGTCAAGGTCAGGCTCCAAGGAATGATGTGAAATTCCTGCCTACAGGCCTTTATATAAGTTGCATTCCCACCCTTGAACGTCATACTGTAACTTTCAAAAAAACACTGCATCACTTAGCATTGAGCAAACTCGCAAATCCACGCTTAAGCGAAGCTTAGCAATACACAGCTTTTCTAACTATTTCTAAAGGTAACAATTATTTAATTTAAAGTCAACCAATGTTACTGTCATCTGACACAATTTCACAGAATTATATGTAAAAACCATTACTACCCAGGACTTGATAGTGGGACCTACTACACTGTAGGTCATGATTCAACCTATGTAGCCACTGGGATAAGGAAAGGAATGTGAATATCTTCAGATATAATGGAAAGGTGCTTGTAAGTGTAGCACAGCTTGGCTGCATGAGTTTGTGCATTGCTAAGCATGGCAGACCTACAACAACTGAATACATCTGGTTTCTATTTTTAGATGTCTAGCTGAGCAACATGCTGCATCATGCAAACAAGGACATGGAAAAAAATAAAAAAAATAAAAAATGATTAAAATTGAATCCACCTGGCTTCTATTTTTGGACGTCTAGTGGATGTCTGATGTATATCTGTGCAAATCTATGCATAACTAAGCAATGCGCTGCATTGTGCAAACAAGCACATAAATATAAAAAAAATTAAATTGTAATTTAATGTCATAAAATGTCTTGTACACCTTTCCCCCATAATGGATGGGCTGAAAGGTCTGTGGCTTTGGCGTAAAGCTTACACGGATTCAATATCCATACTGCTGTAACCTTCCTTAGGAGCACACCATAATTAATATATATGGCGTGCTGCCCTGGAGAAACCTTGGCCATGTACACAGATACATTCCATGTAGGCTCTACACAGAGCCTACATGGACTTTATTGAATCCTGGGGATGATGTATCTATCTTCTTCTTCTGGCTTTTCCCAGTTAGGGGTCGCCACAGCAGATCACCTGTCCACTCATGATTGGCAGTGGTGTTTTTACAGTGTCGAGTCCTGTCTGGCACCCAACCTTCCACAGAAGGCACGCACACACACCTAGGGCCAATTTAGAGTGTCCAATCCACCTACAGCATGTCTTTGGGATGTGTGAGGAAACCAGAGCACCCAGAGGAAATCCACGCAACCACAGGGAGGACATGCAGACTCCACACAGAAGGCACCCCAGCTGAGAATTGAACTGGAGAACCTCTTGCTGTGAGGTGGTAATGCTAACCACTGCACCACCGTGGCCACCCAGGATGATGTATCTATACTACAATGTTATAAACACATATACATAATCACATAGCATTAGCATTATTCCTTTATTTTACAACATATTAAGCAGACAATGCTGCTGACATGTCATGGCAAAAATTAAAATCATTAGATTTTACATTAGATTTATATTTTACACTTATCACTTAATAGTACCAAAATGAGATGCAGGACTTTAAACTGTTAGGTCACATGTATAAGATGGTATGCTGCTAAAAAACTATGTCTCACCATTCTTGGGTTGACTACTTCATCTTTTTTTTTACTTTTAATATTTGGTTAGAAATTGTATGACTGTGTGCATGTCAGTAAATTGGATAATGTTCCTAAGCAGTTCATGAAGACCTATCTGGCTAACAAATGCAAATGCATATACATATATATAAATATGGATCTACTTCTATCCAATGAAAGCACACTTTCACAAACTAAAATGACTAAGCTGAGTTCCGTGAAAGTGCATTTCAATGAAAACAATTTTTTGCAAAACTCAGTATGCCGAGTAGGTGTCACAGATCACAGTACAGTGGAGGATAAGGGAATATTCCCTTATCCCCACTGTAGTCCAATCTTGGAATTAGTATATATAAGTCACAGGGGTGTGGGTGGTGCAGGGATGCTTGCCCCTCTGCATGATTGTATTGCTGGTATTTTTTTATGTGGGTGTGCGTGTGTGTGTGTCTGTTTTCTGTGTGTTCACATACTGAGTTTCACAAAAGTGAGTTTGCATTGAAATGCACTTTCGCAGAACTCAGCTCAGTCATTTTAGTTTTGTGAAAGCGTGCTTTCATTGAATCAAAGTAGAGCTCTCTCTCTATAAATATATATATATATATATATATATATATATATATATATATATATATATATACACACACACACACACACACACACACACACATACATACACACACACACACACACACACACATACACATATATTTTATATATATATATATATATAGATATAGATATATAAAATAGATATACAGACATATATTTATATCTATATATAGAAACAGATATATATAGGTATAGATATAGATATCTAGACAGATACACACACACACACACACACACACACACACACACACACACACACACACACACACACACACACGCATATATATATATTTTGTTACTCAGCATTGCATATTGATGTAATGGATATCCACAGTATCAGTACATTGCTCTTTTGGCTTAAGCCAGTTTTGAACTCAAGGAATCCAGATTCAGATATCCAAGATTATGCGCCTTAATAACATTACCATCACATAATACATAATCACTGCTTATCACATTACTAGCCATAGTCTTATTACCTCATAACTCATTACAAAAGAAACACTTTCAAATGGAAAAATGGCATATAATTATGGAAAGAAAAGTATATCTTACTATAGCATAATCGCGAAAATCAATTTGGCTGTGGCATGTTCAATTGCAGTACAGATTTCAGTATCTTTTGCTGTAAATCAGTAGCTTACAGTTATGGAATAACATGTTTCACTGTTGTGCCTTGCTTTTCAGATTAAAAATGAATGGCATATAGCTGACATCTGTTTAGTCTCTTTTAGATGCATTCTAGCTCCTGATGTATTGAATTGCCTGTAAGACAATAATAGCTAAAGACACTTGCTTGCTAGAAAAAGATGACATTTTATCAATGGAGTATCCATTAACTAAGCCTTCTATCTTCTTAATGTCATGATCTTTTATTTCAAGGACTTGGCATCATTACTGTTGTGTCAATGCAGATATTCCTTGGTGTCTTTAATCTCTATCTCCAAATCTAAGAATTTATTTTTTTATATGGCAGGACTAATAATTCTTCAGACATCCCTGTCTAGGAAGAGGAGTTATAAACACACTTGTTTTTTGTATTCCTCTTAGGAATTAAAGCAGGAAGAAGAATAAAGAGCATCAGTTTGACAGACTATGTTGCCAGTCTATATGACATATCAGATTTACCAGCATTCATTGACTGTATCTTTCAGGCTAAACATACAATTCTGTGCTCAATGTTTTTTCTTCTCATAAAGACAGGTTAAACATTGCACCCTGTTTTGTCAGCATTGATTTTCTTTGTGTGAATCTGTGAATAAACAGCTTCAGATGTGAACTTTTCCATATGCGGTTATTAGCTAATCCAAAATAAATAATATGCATGTTAGGATGAATTTTTATGCAGAAGCCATATGGGAGTTAGTGTCAATAATGTATTTCTTTCTCATTTACTTTTTGTTCTTTTCCAAAACAGAGGAATAGCATTGCCCATCTCCCTTTAAATACACGAGTGATGCATTTTTTCTTCCCATTGCATGAAACTGAAACAAGATTCTGATTATTAATAGTATAAACAGAGTCATGTGTTTTCTAATTAACCTAAACAGATGTAGTTTAACTTTCTTGTAACATCAGAAGCAGCAGAACATAAAAAAGAATTTAAAATTACTTAAAATCTAATCTTGACTTTGAGCTGTGCTTGTTATGAAAGGCACAGACATGTCTGTTATACTAGACACCTAATGATTGCCACTCATTTTCAGGTGGTTCTTAAATGGTAAGCTAAGGTAGGTTTCACTGATTGTCACCTAAAAGATACAGCTCATCACGAAATTCTCTTATGTGAAAAATATGCCATCCCATAAGTACTGCAATAGCTAATTCACTGACAGTATTGACAGACTGGGTTCAGCGAGACAGCAAGGATGTGTCAAAAGATTTACCCATGAGGAGAGGGGAGATAGATTGTGTTGCATTTAGCTCTGCCTCCCCTTTGACGGGGTAGGGGTAGAGAATGACAGCACAACAACCAGACAGAGCAAACACCTGGGACTCCAGGTGTGACTGGCTTTGCAAATAAAGAGATGGGATAAAGCAGTAATTGTAAGGTTGTGCTTAGATGGAACTAATCGCCCAGATGATAACTTTAAGTCTAAGCCATGAATAAGGACAGGATGAACATCTACAGAATAAGAGACATTACTGGGGTCAGGAGGGCAGGACATCATAGCTAATTTAAATCAGCTGGCCATCATATTGTTAGTTACCTAGAATGATTCAGCACTGTGAACATTCCAGTAATATAAAATGTGACTTGATCAGGATTGTTACTGCTGGATGGCAGAGGTGAGAAGTATCTTATACAGATTATTAGCATGACACAAGCTCCATGATATTTAATGGGAAGAAACATGAAAAAAAGATAATAAAAGGCTGTAGTAATAATTTCAGAACTGTTTCAGTTCACATAACATATGACCCAGAGCTGACACATGCTCGTGACCATATACCATTATAAAAATATTTGATAAATGTTTCTATCAAGATAATATTGCAAAATAATATATCAGAATATTTCAAACATTGTCACAAGTAGTATAACTGCAACTTATATGGATGGGGTAAGAAAATCTTTTGAAAAAAAAAAGGATAGATTAAATGATGGTAAATAACAAAACTGCATGCAGTACCTTGACACCTATGATAATGCACTCATACTGCACTCTATGTCTACAAATAAAGCAATGCATGCATGCATGAGCACAATCTTCCCTGTGCTAGTACTACACCATTCTCAAATACCTGGAAAGATATAGCCTGGTGAGCCAGCATTTAATATAGCTTGAAAAGGAAAGAGTCCATGTCTGTATGAGGCTAATGTGTGCTGATTTATAATTAATTTTGCAGTATTGTTCTAACTAATGATTCATAGCCTTTACAGCACGTGTTCACTTCTTCTACCTACTATTAATCAACATTACATTGGCAAACTTAAAGACAATACAAGGCTGTATTAAAGGTAACAAGTGAGACAGATGTAAAGCACTTTCAAAATGTACATTATTTTTTTCTGCAATGCAACAACATACAATTTTACTCAGACTAGAGGAAATTGTCTTGAGTAGCAACATATAATGAACAAAGTGGTAATGTTTTCCTAAAACTCACCTACTTTTCCCATTATTTTTAGCCTTAGAGTGCCTGCAATAATGTTATGATTTATTTACCTGACAATCTTGAAAACACTGTACACAAATGTATTAATTGAAACTGTATTAATTTTTAATTTAATTTAATTTAATTTAATAATTCATAATTATTAGTCTTTATTTGCAAATTCTCTATAAATGACCAACAGTTAAATGATATTCACTGAATCAAGTTGCGACATCTGGCTATATCCTTCTGGACTACCAACGATTAATGTGATAACCCTTACTATCCTGGGTCAGTAACTAAGGAGCTTCAATCCTCACTACTGACTCCAATATGAGAAAGCCACTTAAACAGAAGTAATATTTCATAATTTTCCCCTAAGAGCACAACAGGAACACACACTATTTTCCTGGGATTGAACTATATACATATGTTCTCCCCAAATTGATTTTACTATATACTTCAGAGCAATGTGTTGCTGTTTAAGACCTCTGACTCATTCACACTCAAAGTAAATTTAAATCTCACACATCCAAACACTTCTGGGAAAGAATGACACAGATTTCTAGCTGTGTCCCTTCTCCAAAATAATATAGTAATGCTGCCACCAATCAGAGTGTCTTCATGCCCATCTAAGGAGGTGTCCAATTATGAAAATTAAATATCAAAATAAATGATAGCTATGACCAGAAGTGACCAGGCCTTCAATGTGACCTGGGGAGTATCAAACAGGTATACACACTCTCTGATCTCTAAAGAAAAACACTGATTTCCAGCAACAATGTAAAGTAATGAAAAATATTTAATAATAATAAGTAAAATGATTACAAGAATGTAACGCAATAGCTATCAATAAACATCAGAACTGAATCACTTGAAAAGTGCAGGATAGGAGTCAATTTTTCTAGAAAAACTCTATCTTAATAATTAAGCTTTCCTAATCTAACTAAACAATACTTTTCCCCGATCTAATCAAACATATAACAGCAAGGCAAAAGGCAGGCTATTAGTTCTCTTTCATGGATGTCCACTGACTGCACGGCACTGTAACTCACTGTACTTCACAAATTGCTCAGCACTTGACAAACTGCAGTCTCAACTGTCTTATTTCAAAAATAACAGTCAGCTGTTTGAAAAATACTTAGCAACCAAGAACATTCTAATGACATCACTTACTGTTTACTTGATTCTCCACAGTACTTTTAGAATACCCCTCTCAAGCATGTGCAATTAGAAATATATCAAAACACTAACACATTCTTTAATCATTCTGTCTAAACAGGGGAACACTCAACATTCAAAAAACACATTTCAATTTCACAATTAGACATGTTGGCATACAATGCAAGTCAATCTGAAAATATACACAAATCTCCTGCTAGACATGCTAACACAGATGACAGTTTTTTCCTTTTCTTCACAAATGTCATTTATAAATTTATTCCATGTCCCATTCCGTTTATATTGTCGTACAAAAGCCATCAGATGATGAGCAAAATTCATTTAGGATGTATTTCACAGTTTTACAGTTAGTCCTGAACATTTGGGAACAGCTTCATGCCTGACTCTATGCAACCCTTGTCTCTCCACTACAGGATATCATTGTTTACTTTTTATATTCCCTGGCCTCTTAGTGTTGATAATCTGGTCAGATACCAAATCACATCTCACTAGTAACTTGAGGAAACACATCAGCAGCATGCCCACGTCCTGCCAGTCTGCTGGATCATATAAAGGAAAATGTTTTATCTGCTTCACATTACCCCTCAGAAGTCTGCTTGAGATGCTCATGTCTTGGCATTAACTATGTTCTTCTTGCTTCTATTATGAAATCTGGCACCAAGAAGTGTTAGACCATAAATGCTGAGTTGAATATGCCTGAAAACTGCACAAAACTTGTCAGTCAATGGAGAACATCAAATCAAGTATTTTTTTTAGGTCTGCACACTCCATCTACCCTCCCCCCTCCACAATGATGTGAAGCTTCCCACAACCTATGAACTTATATTTACCAATTCTTCATGCTCACCTGTTTATTATCTACATAGCTGTTGGATAAAGTAGTGTATTTTTACACTCCAGCAGGAACTTATTTTTACAACAATAGGTTAATGGATTTTCCATCAGGTGCACTGGGAGGTAGCCTAGTCTGTTTAATTTGGTTAAACAGTTGATATTTCTGTATGTAGTTTTATTGGCTGAAGGGGTTATTAACCAGATTATCTAGTTTTTAGTGTCTTTACAAATACTGTACAATTGAGTGGCTCATGACTTATTAATACAAAGCAAAGTACTTTTATTGGATAATCTCACTTTTATAAGCTGTTTAAAGTACATTGCTCTATCTGTAAGTTTGCTTGTGGTAGCATTTCATATCTTGTAAGTTTGTTTGTGGCAGCTTTTCACTCCAGACACTCCTTTGCAGTGCTTTTGCATTGGGAGGACTGGAATGGTTCATTTGGTGGCAGTAGGTGTTTGCCTGGTGTGTATGAGCTGTGAAACACAAAAAAGGCACTATGCATTTTTTGCACTTCTCTTATATACCCTGACTGTCCTTGTACTGTATTACATTGTTTCTGTCAATTGTAGGGTTGTTGTAGGTAGTTTGTTTGGTCTTGTTCCACCTGGGTTCCAAACCAGATACTCTACATTATGACAGAAGTGTGCTGAACTACTGCATTTAACTGCTTTACTGCATTAATTGGTACCTTTTTTACTGTTTTTTTTTCTGTCTGTACCTACTTCATTATCTCCACTTGTTTTGCAGTCTAATATTGCTTAGATAGCATAGACTAGATTCTGACTTGCTAATTCGAGCCAGCTTTTGATATACCTGAACTCAAATCAAGCCATTTTACATTAAGAAAGGCTCCTCTGCACCTTTGTGATAGAAGAGTATGGATATAGCCTTGTTTGAGCTCGGGATTGCTGGAGGAAGGATCATTGTGTGAGTTCCTACTGACAGACTAGTTTAAAACTGTTTATTTTGCCTGTCTATAAGCCTTGCATTTGCATGGATTTTTGTCTCAGTTAACCGGAACTGCTTTGCATTTGGTGTCCTTTGACAGAGGTCTAGAGTGTTTCTGCTTGAATCCAAGCCATCCATGGCTAAGAACAAGAAGTTATGTTTATTTTGAGCTTTATCTGCACTGTTTCAACTGCATTTAACTGTTTTACTTGCATCAAGTGGTGCCATTTTGACTGTTTTTTTTTCTGTCTGTGACTATTTCATTATCTGCATTTGCTTTGCACTGTAATTTGCTTAGATAGCATAGACTAGATTAAAACCAGCTGAATCTAGTCACTTTTCATATACTTAAACTCAAATCCAGCTATTTTACATTAAGAAGGGCTCACATGCACCCTTGTGGCAGAAGAGTGTTGGTCTGAGTTGGGGATTCCTGGAGGAAGGATCACTGTTTTATTTCCTATTGGCAAACTAGTTTAAAGTTATTTAATTGTGCCTGTATATATATATATCTCACATTTACGTATAGCTGCACACTGCACAACGTGGGTTAGCAAACTCCTAGAAACTATTTTTCCTTAGACATTTGTCAGTTGAACCCTCCCAAGCTTTCCTGCTATACTGTGGGCAAGTCAGCTGAGTACTGAGCAGCATCACCACAATCCTTTACCCCTAATCCTCAACAGAATAAGCCCCCTTGTTTAGTTAGTCAAATTAGTCCTAGAGCAAAAGCTAATCCAACTTGCCCACTCCCCAGATATTACTTACTAAAATAGACAGCCAGTTTCCCAAAATTCACCAGCTAGCCTGATTGACATGGGCATCCTAGGGCAATATAGTAATCACCTCATGTATACTGACAACCACTTGCTCCTAAAGCAAACAAATACCATATGTGAGAGATGTAACTATACTATAAAGCTGGAATCAATCATCTCATGAAATAATAAACAAGACATCAAGCAGGTTGTCAGCACACACTTCTCCTCTCACACAAGACACGGTCAAGTCACATAGACCCACCTATGTGGAGGTACTCACTAAGAGCTTACCAAAGGACCAGAGACCTCCAAAGCACAAACAGATCACACATGCTGGAACACAAACAGACCCCACTTCACATAGCAGCACACATACAAGTGCCTCAACAAATAAGCCCCTAAAGCAAAACACCTGAAAACTTAAAGTCCTGGTCATAAGCAATTCTATAGTGAGACACACAGATCTCCCCCTCACCAGGCTGGCTGAGGAGAAAGTCAGGGTTAGCTGCCTTACAGGTGCCAGGATCGCAGGCAATCATGTCACTCAACAACAATTACCATTATGACTCTGTCATAGTACATGTTGGAGTGAATGACATGAGATTCACTCTCTGGACTATATTAAGAGATACATGACTGAACTGTTAGATTATGAGTCCCAGGCAGGTATGTTCCTAGCACTAAGCAGCATTTTGCCTTCACCAAGGATAATACCACAATACAGACAAAAAACGATTCACTTCAACAACTGGCTTAGCTTCTGGTGTCAGGCCAAGGGGATCCAGTATCTGTCAGCCTGGGAAGACACAGTTGACAGACCATGCTTCTTTACCAGAGATATCTTTTATCTGTCTCCTCTAGGTTTTTGGATACTGGCAAAGATGCTCGCCTCCCCCATAGTGCCTTTTTTAGGCAATGTAAAAGCAAAAAAATTCCCGACATAAAGAAATCTACTAGAGACAAACTCAAGGATATGCTGCCTAATGCTAGGAGTCTCAGGAGAAAACAGCACTCCCTGGAACTGCTCCTGTCCTTGGAAGATGCTGACATCTGTGCAGTCATTGAGACTTGGTTCAGGGCCACAGAGAGCACCCAGACCATACAAGGCTACAGTGCCTTCCACACATTCAGACTCCAAAACGTGTGTTAAGGAGCCAAAGATGGAGGTGTATCACTCTTCATTAAATCCAAATACACCTCAAAACTGATTAAACAGGCGTGGCCAAGGATAAACACAGGATAGCATCAAATTTCTGTAGCTCCACCACGTCAACATTATAAAAAGGGGAATTTACCATCAAAACTTGTCTAATGGAATTTATGTCTTCATAAAATCATTTGGAATATCATGTTCTACAATAATATCCAAAAAAGAAAGAAAACTTGACTGATTTTCCTGTCAGAAATCTTCTTGGAAATTTCTCACTCATCTCAACTCCTCAGAATGAGCTACAGTAAAGCTAACAACCAAGATTCTACCCTTAAGAAATAACTTCAGGCATTACTACTAAACAGGCAGGAAATGACAACTAAAATAGATAGAACTGATTCTAAAATAGACAACTTCAAAGAAAAAACTACCAAACAAATGGATATATTACATGAAAACTTACAACAGCAAAAAACACAGATTTCAGGTATAGAGGATGCTCTCAATGACATGTACAGCAGAATTAAAGAAGGAGAAATGAACATTAAATTTCTACTCAAACAAAATACTCATCTCCAGTCTAATCTGGATGATTTGGAAAACAGATCTCAATGTAATAACATAAGGATCTTTGGACTACCAAAAGGCATAGAAGGTAATAACATTATAATTTTTTTAAACACTTGGCTATCTAAAACTCTAGATCTATCTGAGGTATATTCTTTCGGTATAGAGAGAGCCCATAGATCTCTATCTTCCTCTGCCATTAATAAGAACATTACTAGATGAGTTATAGTAAAACTGTTATCTTCATTTGATAAAGAGATGGTGTTAAAATCAGCATGGGCAAAAGCACATTTAAAAGTTAATGATGCAGTAATGCACTATGATAATGATTATTCCCATCTGGTGATATCTAAAAGGAAAACCTTTTTCCACTGATAACAGAACCAAAAAAGGTACAACTGAAAACACATCTTTTGTTCCCTCCCAGACTAAAAATATTCTTACCTGATGATGCTAAAATGCTTGAGGATTTGGACACTGCCATGGCTTATATTAAAAAACAAAATATTGGACCAGATAGAAAAAATGGAATGGGTAAGCCCGTCATTGAAAAGACTGGCATCAGGCACAACTTGGAATACAACAGACAAGCAAAAGAGACTAAAAAAAATAAATGAATGACTTGCTTTACAGCATTCTGATTAGTTTATGTAAACTTCCTTGTTCCCTCAAGTAATCCACAAACAACATACGATCACCACAAAGCTTCTAAAGTCCTTAAAATATGCAACTTGTTATACAAACAAATTGGGCAGGATTTACAATGGCTTGCATGGAGTCTAAGAGTAGTGTAAGACTCCATGCAGCCATCGCGATCCAGGAACAGCCAGATTGTGCGTGTAAGAGAGCACCTAAAATGGCTCTTACACGGGCAGGGCGTGGATATGCTAATTACCTCACTTGCAGCCAAAAGGCATGCAAATGAGGTTAATTCGCGATTCAGGAAGCAGTAACCTGCCTGTGTAAGAGCCGTGTTATCTGCAGAAATGTACTCAGTTGATAACTGAGTACCATTCTGCAAATAACACAATGGAGCCATGTCAGCTCCAAATAAAGGTTGCAAATGTTGCAGGCAGCATGCCAATGGCCAAATATGTGGCCACTGGCAATGTACCCTGATGCAAACATGAAATAAAAATATATTATTTTTTGGCGATGTTTAAACATAGCGCAGCATCGCGCTAACAGGCTGCACTATAAAAAAACAAAAAATAAAAATATTAAACCCACAAATGTGCGTTAATGCAAAGCATGAGTATACAATGGAAGGGACTAGCATGGTAAAACAACATGGCCACTGAGTAGGGGTTGCTAAGGGGGGAAGCGGAGTGTAAGACATGTAACTAAGCATTAGTAGGCAATCCTATGTAAATGAGTGGTAGGATAGTGAATCGCACTGTTACATAGAAAATGAGCACAATCCGTGCAGTGTAGAAGTAGTATAAGGGAATGTAACAGAGTAGGAGATAGGTGACATCACAGGGGGGAATGTATGAAAGGAATGCAGCTCATTGGAGCACAGTGGCATGTGAAAGCTGTCAGTCACACATCATGGAAAGAGGAGTGTCAATAAGTAGTAATGGAAAAGCCAAGAAATGGAAGGTGTACACGATGGATAACACCAAAGTTTCTTGCTGGGCGTGCATGCACGCTTGTGCGCGCGGGCAGGCACGAGTAAGACAGAGTGCACACATTTAAGGCAGAATAAGCATGTAGGAGCCTGTTTAAACATCTGTACGCTTGTTTGCGCTGGTGTGCATGCATTTTAACCCGAATAAGCAGATTCTAGTCCGTCTAAGCATGTGTGCACGCGTGTTAGCCACTGTGAGTGTGTTTATGCTGGTATGCACATTGCTCCCCTCTGAGGAAACAGAAGGGAAAAAGGAAGCATGGGAAATAGTAGGAATTTAGCAGAAAATACTGGCAGAGCTAGCAGGTGAAAACAATCAGAAGCAGGCAATTACATAGGCAGAACAGTAGCCCAGCCCAGCACTTAAAACATTGCAAACAACAGTGCAGAATGTTTCTCTCAAGAGACACTGCAACAGAGGAGTAAGCTACTAGAAGTGAATATTGAAAAAGCTTCACTCATACCAAAAATGCTAGGGGCTGCCATAGCTGTTATAAGGAGACATATGCAACTTGCTGAGGGTGGTGACTATGCATATGCTGCCAGACAACCCACAGTGAGGAGACGGAGAAGAGTGTACAGGCCCAGGGTCACCTACCAGGGGTTACATGAGCTGGAGATAGTAGAGCACTATAGAGTGGACAGAGACCTCCTGCAGAAAATTGTTGAGCTGTGCAGGCCACACCTCACACACAGAACCAACAGAGGGGAACCCATCCCAGTGGAAACCAAGGTATGTGTTGGCCTAAGAATACTAGCAACAGGTACCTTCCAGAGACCAACTGGTGATATGATGGGGATATCACAGGCATCAGCATCCAGGGTACTGCACCAGTTCCTGGACGCCATGTCAGCACATGTCGGTGAGCATGTATATTTCCCCAATTCCCGTGAGGTATTGGCCAGCAATATGCATCTCTTCCAGCAAATAGCAGAATACTCTGAGGTAGTGGGTGCAATAGACTGCACGTATATACACATCAAAGCACCAGCCGGTGAGCGGGGTAGGGCCTACATTAACCGCAAGGGCTTCCCCTCCATCAACTGCCAGGTCGTGTGTGATGCCCAGGGCATAATAATGAATGTGTGTGCTGGCTACCCTGGAAGCTACCATGATTCACATATCTGGCATCTGACACAGCTGTACCAGACATTTGCCAATGGGGACATCCCACATGGTCACTTAGTGGGGGATGCTGGCTATGCACTAGAGCCGTGGCTGATAACACCCATCAGAAATGCACACACACCTGAACAAGAACGCCATAATGAGGCACACGCACAAACATGAAATGTAATTGAGCGTGTGTTTGGGCTGCTCAAGTCACGGTTCCGGTGCCTGGACACATCTGGTGAAGCCTTGCAGGACTCACCAACTACATGTACCCAAATCATCATGGTATGTGCTATGCTACATAATATGATTCTGCGAAAACAACTGCAGCAGGACCAGCGTAGGGCTGGGCCAAACAACCCCCCCACCATTGCCAAGCCAATCACAGGCAGAGCGTGACTCGGAGGAGGAACAACCTGAGCCTGCCCCAGTAGGCAGAAGGAGGCGTACCCAGTATGCCTTGGCCTTGACAAAGCGGCAATGCATAGCACATACACTGGCTCAGTAGGAACCCAGGAAATTATACCTCTCTCTGACTTACACATATAGTAAAAGGGATGCCTAAGTTGACACAACCTGTTATCAAACATGTACAGGAAGTGTAGTATGTGCATCCAACATAGACATCCCTGCTGCACCACCTGAGGCATGATTGCCATGTGTTAAGCAATGCAACACCATGTAGTATATGCAGACATGATGACCCTAACTAACATCCTACCCTCACCAAGCATGATGCCACAATATGAAGACGAGATGATCAATTACAATAATTGGTGTAAGTATTGCCATTAGTCAAAGGGGATCCAATGTGTGCCAGCCTGGGATGACATGCTGAGCAAGGCACGATGCTCCACCTCCATAGGTATCACAAGGGATAAGAACCTAGATGTAATGCTACCCAATGCCAGATGTGTAAACTGAAAGATGCATGCAGCCTAAACTCCCCCCAGCATGGAGAATGTTGATATCTGTCCTGTAACAGAAAACCGGGTTAAGGCTCACAAGAGCACCCTAACACTACCAGGTTACACCTCATACCATGCTTTACAGCCCCAAAACATGGAACAAACTACAAAAGGAGGGTGAGTAGCAATAATTGTCAAGGATAACCACACCCCCATGTTGGTACCACAACAAGAAGCAGCATGGATTATCCATGCTCAAGTAAGAGTGGCTAAGACTGCCTGCCAGTTTGTATCCTGCTACAGACTACTCTCCTAATGCCAGGAACTGCACTTGGCCTACATTGGAAGACATGGAAATATCAAGCTCTCCAAACAACATTATATTGGGTGACTAAAACAACTCAAACATAGACTGGGAGCATTATCCCAGCACCAACACCCTAGGCCAAAGTTTCCTAGAATCCATAAACCAACATGCTCAGGAACAATGTACCACTCCCACAAAAGGGGTAAGCATACTGGATGTGATAATCAGCAACATGGGTACTCTATGGCCAGATGAAAAGTGTATTCCTCACTGGTAAGATCAGACCATAGAGTAATCACACTGGATATTCACAGCCGGACCACAGTCCCTGTCCAGAAAACCACAGTGAAAAACATGTGTAAACGAAATGTTGCACTCTTCCAAACTGATGTGGAATCCATTAAAGGCCCTGTGCCTGTGGAAAATGTGGGCCACACCTCAGAACCCTTTATAAATGCATTCTATGAATACAGTCAGGAATGAATGGATTATGCAATCCCAAATAAAACCAAGGTCCAATACCATACACACAGGCATTTGGCATGGTGGACCACAGCAATTACCAAACCATGCAAGAGAATGATGAAGTCACCACATAATAGAGCAAACCCAAAAAGGGAAATAATCTCTAATCAGTATTATGGCAATAAAATATGGCCAGTCATAAAATACCCTAAGGCCAGCTACAACAAGTTGAATCTGTGAATCTTGGCCAATGTTACACATGCCCCATGTACACAAACACACCCCTCCACCCCCCAAGAAATTGAAATATATGTGAGAGATGCAAGCACGTCTCCAAACTGGAGGCTGAGCTCACTCAACTCATTACTGTCTAAACTAGTCATGAGGAGAAGGTAACCACACACACCACAAACCCACTCACATAGACCTATCACAACTGCAAACCAAATACATAAATACACAAAAACATTCCTGGAGGCTATAATTAAAAATCACCAAATCAACAGAGGCCTCCAAAGCAGACACCCAAGCAACCACTACCCCCAAACATAGCACATGCAACACATAGTACACAAAGTCGGTGTGCCAAAGAGTCACAGCCCGTAAGGACAAACAACATGCCTGATACACTTGTAATAGGTGACTCCATAGGCAGACACACTGATGCCCTGCTCACCAGACTGAACAAGGAAAAGGGTACAGTAAGCTGCCTGTAGGCTGCTACAATCTGCCACATAACACAATCATGCAGGTCACTCCAAAGCAAGTACAAATATGACTCAGTCATTGTCCATGCTGGTGTGAATGACCTGAGAAGTACCTCCCTGGACTACATGTAAAGAAACATAGAGAAGCTCTCCGATTATGTAGGCCATGCCGGTATGACTCTGACCCTGATCAGCATCCTACCCCCACCAAGAATGATACCACAGTACAAACACAGAATGATCAGCTTTAACAATTGGCTCAATTACTGGTGTCATTCCAAGGGGATACAATGTGTGTCTGCTTGGGATGTCATGCTTGACAAGCCACGCTGCTTTGCCAGGGATGGCTTGCACCTGTCACCCCTGTGTGTCTGGATATTGGCTAAGGCTCTTGCCACCTCCATAGTGCCTTTTGAAGGCAAGGCTGAAAAGACAAACCCACCTCCCCAGAAAACATAAGTGGAAAAGCAATGAGAGTAATGCTGCTCAGTGCCAGATGTCTAAACCACAAGATGCATGCTCTCGAGGCCCTCCCCAGTATGGAGAACATTGATGTCTGTGCAGTGATGGAAAACTGCATCAAGGCTCCTGAGAGCACCCCAGCACTACCAGGTTATACCTCAAATCATGCTTTTCGGCCCCAAAACCTGGACCAAACCACAAAAGGAGGGGGAGTATCCATATTCAGCAAAGATACCCACACGTCCAGGTTACTGACAATGCACGAAGCATCAGAGACCATCCATGTGCAATTAAATGTAGGCAAAACCGCTGTACAGTTTGTAGCATGCTACAGACCACCCTCTCAGACCCAGGAACACCACTCAGCCTCCCTGAAGAAACTGGAGAGTATGAATGTCTCCCTAAATACCAAACAAGGTACTCACAAATCACCACATAGGTGGTAATCCATTATGTATGGAAGAAGTAATCAGGGACCTAGGGACACAAGTGGACAGTAACCCCATATGCAACCCTCACTTTGCCAACATGGCTAGGAAGACCACCAATATTGGCCACCTTATCATGAAAGGATTCACATCTACATCAAGAGAGGTCATTGTGCCCCTATACTCTTCTCTTATCAGGCCCATAAGTGAGTACAATACCCCATTTGGGATGTACCGTACCCAACACCTGCAGCAGTTAGAAAGACCTCAAAAGTACCTGACCAAGAGGATAAAGGGTGTCAAACATTTGTCATATGCTGTCTGGCTGACAACATCCCAGCAGTATGCAGTCACATACTGCATACTCAGAGGCAATGTATGCCCAATGTACAAGGTCATGTCCAATACAGAAGTGATGGACATGCTCCACCTCAGAAAATCCAAAGCCATTAGAGCCGTGAGAGTGACAGAAGTCAATCTCAACACATAAATAAATTGGATGTGCTGGAGGGACAGATTCCTAACCCAGAGGCTTCCTACACTCTGGAACAGAGCCCACTCCATGTTAGGCAGAGCCCCTCACTGACTCTCTTCAACAGGAATCTTGCCAAGTGGATGGGAGATCGTAGATTTACACTGGGGGTCTTCAGTGTGTCACATGTAGACAGAGGCACAGTAAAGTAAACCCTAAATGGCCATAATATTCACATAGCAAGGGGTGGCGAAAGCCACACACATTCTAGCTATGCTGATAAATGCTCTAGGGCAGATAGCCCAGTATGAACCTATGAACCTATGGAGGTACAAATTGTAAAGGACACTAAGGATAATCACAAGGCTGTCTTAACTGATGGAAGGAACCTTGTTGGGAATTCACAGATATGCTCCGAATTACCAAATATTGCAAACAATACACCAAACCCTCACACATTGCCAACATCTAACCTGACAGGTTCAGTGCAAACCCCCCCCCCCAATATGACAAATATCTATCCCATCAGAGTGCTGGCCTCCTGACATTGCAGATGCTGAGGTAACAGGCAGCATCTTCAAAGGAAGACACACAGCATCAATGTTACGAGATGGTGTCCTGGGCTGTGTCCAACATGAACTCCAAGAAGAATGGAATGCCAAATAACACTAATGCTCAATTTCAGCCTTACCACAGGATATGTACCCAAAGAGAAGTGTACAGCAACAGTGGTCCCTCTCCACAAAGGTGGTGCCTCAATGGATACTGCAAACTATCACCCCAGAATCCTGACAAGCTTGGTCTGCAAAGCTATGGGAAGGATCATCATGGACCTCAGAAATAAAGATATTGGGGACCTACAGACACTGGACCCTACCCAGTGTGGCTTTCTTAAGGGCAGATCCTGCCCCTTAAACATGTCTGACTCATTTGAAACAGTCATCATGGCCATTGATGAGGGGAATGTGGTCCACACAGCCTATCTGGACCATGCAAAAGCCTTCCATACAATACCCCACGTGTTCATTATAGATAAGCTCACCAGCTTAAATATAAACCCCTATGTCAGTAGATGGGTTGCAAACCAGCCCAAGGACAGAACTGACATGGTCAGACATGCTGCAGCTATGTCTGACTACAAACCAGCTACAACTGGCATCCCACAAGGCTCAGTCCTGGGACCTCCCTTGCATGGTATATATTTCCCATAGGTACAGGCCAACATGGAAGGACTGTGTCTGAACAAGTTTGCAGAGGACGACAAACTGGGCACCTTATCTGACCCTCCAGCTGACACAAGCATCCTACAAAAGGGCCACATAGAAACAGACAACTGGTGCCAGAGCCATGTCATCAAGCTAATTGCAGAAAAGTGTATAGCCATCCGCTGTGGATAAACAGCAAGTGCCCACCAATTACCACATAGGTGTTAACCCATTAAGCACTTTAGAAGTAATAATAGACCTGGGGGCACAATTTGATAGATATCTTGCATTTGACAACCATGTGGCTGTAGTGGTTACAGAAACATACCATATACCCACCTAATCATGAAGGTAGCCAGATCTAGATCAGGGTAGGTCATTGTGCCTCTTCAGTCATCCTTCATCAGCCTCACAATTGAGCACAATGGCCCCTGTGGCATGTACCACAGCAGACACCTCCAGCAACTGGAAAGACCCCAAAAGTACCCCACCAGGAGGATCAAAGAGCTCAAACAGATGCCATGTGTTGCCTGATTAAACAAACCGCAGCTCCACACAGTGCCATACAGCCTGGCCAGAGGCAATATGTGCCTGATGTATAAAGCCATGTCCAAGCTGGAATCAATGAACATGCTGCACCTTGTACAATCTGAATGCCAGTGAGCTATGCACACGAGAGACCTGAACCCCAGCACTGACATACATAGGACATGCTGTAGTGATTGATCCATAACCCAGAAGCTCACTCCACTCTTGAGTAAACTCCCAGTACAGGTTAGCCAGAGAGTCCCTCATTGACTCTCCTCAACAGGAATCATGATGAGTGGATGGGTGATGGTAGGTTTACCCTGGGTATCACTGTTATGTCACGGGTAGACAGAGGCACATTATACTAACCTTGAAATATATGGTCAAATTCCAGTTACAATGTGTGTTGAAGGACAAACACACTCTCTGACTAGCAGTAGAAATGGCCTAGGGCACATTGCTAGTGTTTGTCAATGTCCACCCAAGTTGTGGAATACACTACCAATGTTGGACAAGCCTGGTGTAAGTAGTCCATATCTGAACAAAATGCAGCATGGTCATATGTGCACAACTGGCCCTTAACCAGTCTGGTGTGCTCACTATGAATATTGAAAGCAGTGATAGGACTGAAACCCAGGATACTGTCCATCACAGTGAAAGTACCGAACCAGTACACTATACAATATTACAGTGTATGGTCAGTATGAAAGGATGTTGACAACTGTATGCAAACTATCCCATGGAAACCCTGCAGGCACAGTATAATCCCTGTCGGGTTTAGACACAAAGCAGTTGGGCAGTATGTACACAACATGACTCCCAACACACAACTATAAATGTGAAATACTGTGGAAGTTCACACACACCCACAAATGTGGTGGACTGAAGATCTCAACATATGGAAAGCACACACTGGGCATGCTCACACACTTTGATAAATGAGACATATGTCAGGCAACAAGCCATGGAATATGCCTGAACTGGGCATGCTCACACACTTAGGCCATGTCTCAGTTTAGCAGTTGGCCACACATATGTGGTATTTGTAGGTGTTAAACCAGGAACCAACCACAAGACAGCAATCTGCCCAGTGCACACAGTTAAATGACTACAGAGACATAAGTGAAATAGTGGATCCCACGCATATTCAAACATCTTCCACAGATACACAAGCTGTACATAGAAACAGGGAAAGCTATGGCAATAAAGACCTGCAAACAGTTTATCAGCAACAAATATTGTGCAGCTGACAATTAAACATATGGGTGTAGAGGTCAATACTAGGCTGTTTGCCCTAGGGAATACAAGCTTAGCCACAGTGTGCTTGGCATCTGCCTCCCCAGTACAGTAGGCTACTGTGCCTCTGTAAGGTAGGTCACAGAAGGCACCATGTAAGGCTAGTGTGCTGTGCCTCCATCAAGCAGGGACACAGTGGAGATCCCAGGGGTTGAATTTGCAATGTCACATCCATGTTTTAATCCTGCAAATGCTCAGTGAGTGTGTGTGTGTGTTTGGGTGAGGGGGATTAGTGTGTGTGCAATTCTGTGTGAAAGAAATGTCCCTTTTGCCAATTAGAAGAACACACTGCATGATGCACATTCCTCTTTTAAACACTGATGATGTCAGCACCCTATAAGTACAGCAGGAGAAGGAAACCTCCCAGTAATGCGAATAGTGTGCTCTGCTAATGTGTCTCTCTCAAGTGTCAGAACAGAGTTAGGTAGGGGTTTGAATCCTGCAAATGCTCAGTGTGTTTGGGTGAGGGGGGTTAGTGTGTGTGCAATTCTGTGTGAAAGAAATGTCCCTTTTGCCAACTACAAGAACACACTGCATGATGCACATTCCTCATTCTAAACACTGATGATGTCAGCACCCTATAAGTACAGCAGGAGAAGGAAAAGCTCCCAGTAATGCAAATAGCGTGCTGTGCTAATGCATCTCTCTCAAGTGTCATAACATAGTTAGGTAGGGTTTGAATCTTATAAATGCCATGTGTGTTTTTGTCACACAGTTTGTCCATGTGTGTGGGGTGTTGTTCTTAATATTGTATGACATAGATCATATCAGTAATGTCAATGCACACATGAGGTATGTGTGTGCCACATAGACATATGTACCTGTGACCTGAAATAGTTCCCATGTGTGAAGCCTGCCTCATGTGAACACATGTAATTTGCATTACACAACTTTATGACTGTGGTTTTCTGTGCAGGGGCTGCATTTGGTATGTGAATATACAGTGAGAGTAGTCTATGGTGTCATATTACCAGCGAGGGATACACGTCTGTTCTGGAGCATATAGTCCACATGTTGGTGATGAACAGGTGCAGCATGTATTCCCCACTTGTGGGAGTGATAACAAGTAGTTCCATAGCAATTGAGTGTATGGATTCTAGGAACTTTACACCTAGGGTGTTGGAGCTACAGTATTGCTCACAGTCTATGTGTGGGTAAATGAAGCTGCCCAATATATTGTTGTTTGGAGACACCTGCAGATATACATGTCTTCTTAAGTAGGCCAAGTATGTTACCTGGGTTTGGGAGTGTGGTATGTGCCAGGCTATGAACTGGACGGCAGTCTTACCCACTGTTAGTTGCACATGGATAGTCTCTGATGCTTTGTGCTGTGCCACCAAATTGGAGGTGTGTGTATCTTTGATGAATATTGATACTCCCCCTCCTGTTCTGTTTTGGTGCAAGTTATGTGGCCGACAAGCATGGTAAGAGGTATAACCTGCCAGTGCTGGGGTGCTTTTGGGGGCCTTGAATCAGGAATCTGTTACTGCACAGATATTGATGTTCTCCATGCTAAGGACAGTTTCCAGTGCATGCATCTTGATGTTTACACTGTTGGCGTTGAGTAGCATTACTATTAGTTTCCTATCCCTTGTGATACCTATGGAGGTGGTCTTGTCTGTTGAGCCTTGCCTAAAAAAGGCACTATGGGTGTATCAAGAGCCTTTGCCAATATCCGAATGCCCATGGGTGACAGGTGCAAGCTGTCCCTAGCATAGCGGTGTGGCTTGATGAGCATGCCATCCCAGGCTGACAGGCATTGGATACCCTTTGAATGACACTGAAACATAAGCCAATTGTCTGAATTGATCATCTTGTCTACATATTGTGGCATCATACTTGGTGAGGGTAAGATGCTACTCAAGGTCAGGGTCATACCAGTCTGGGCCACATGCTCAGAGAGCTCCTCTATGTCTCTCATCATGTAGTCCAGGAAGGTATGTCTCAGGTCATTCACACTGGCATGGACACTGTCTGAGTCATATTTGTACATGCCTTGGAGTGACCTGTGTGCTTGTGTAATCTGGCAGATCATAGTGCCCGACAGGCATCTCACTGTGACCTTCTCCTTGTTCAGCCTGGTGAGCGGGACATCAGTGTACCTGACGATAGTGGCACCCATCACAAGTGTAGCAGGTGTGTTGTTTAGCCTTACATGCTGTGACTGTTTGGCACACTGGCTTTGTGAGCTATGTGTTGCACGTGTTCTGTTCTGGGGTAGCGGTTGCTTGTGTGTCTGCTTTGGAGGTGTCTGCTGCATAGGCAGATCTTTATTTAGAGACTCTGGGTATGGTTGTGTGTGTTTATTTGTCTGGATTGCTGTCGTGGTAGGTCTATGTGAGACTGGAATTGTAGTGACCATGGTTTCCTTCTCCTCCTGACAGGTTTTGCCAGTACTGAGTTGAGAGAGCTTAGCCTGCAGTTTGGATATATGGTTGTATCTCTCACACGTGGTGGAATTTGTTGGGAGGAGGAGAGGGTTGACTGTGTAAATGAGGCAGTTGTAACATTGCCTCTAGATTCCTAGATTCACCAGCTGGACCATGGAGGAGATTGACAACTGACCTTTGAACATGCTAGGCTGGTATTGGGAATTCCTTTATAATTAACAACAAAAAGGGCCAATGGGGAACAAGGTACATAAGGTGAGTTTGTGAGGGTGTAGTGGTTTTAATTTGTTAGTGCTGGCATATATAAATGCTTTAGTGAGCAAGTGCCAGGTATCTAAAATGCAATGTGTTACAGGTAACTTAATTGCATAACTGACAAACACTAACCTTCTGTCAATTGAAACAAGGACATACATACAGTAAGCAATGCACATGTCACTAGGGATTCTCAGAGGCGCTGAAAAGCTGCATTTCAGGTGGGATTACTGTTTCAGGGAAATAACAAGCAAACAAGCATACAAACAAAGCTACAATCAGCAGGCATGGATCTAGTCTATGGTACAGCAAACAAGGTGTACCAGTTTCAGTAAGAAACAGTTCAAATATGCAGGCACTATAAGCTTTTATCCAGAAATTCCCACCTCAGACGGGCAGAGTCCAGCCTGTCCTCCCACAAGAGTGCAGACCATGAACCTTTGTAATGTGAAATAACTGGCCTGAAGCCCAAATGCTTAAACCAGAAGTAATCCACATTTATAATGACAGACACTGAGCCCTCAATCAGCATCCCCCAACTTAGTAGGCTGTATGCTACCTGTCCTGCCACCACAGTATCCCTGACATTTAATGAGACTCACCTCCTGTCATAGTTAGTTGTGTGTTTTGGGGCTGTCAAGCATGGTATGAGGTGTAACCCAGTAGTGCTAGGGTGATCTTGTGAGTCTTGAACCTGTTGTCTATTACTGCACAGATATCAACATTCTCCATGCAGAGTAGAGGTTGTACTGCATGCACCGTGCGGTTTACATGTCCACCATTGAGTATCATAACTTCCATTTACTTATTCCCTGTGCTACCTATGTAGGTGGCCTACTGTTTACAGCCTTACCAGCAGAATTCAAAGATGTGCAGACATTACACTATGGTAATTTATAGGAGTGTACCAAACAATACAATGACAATCATACAGTTAATGCATCAGGCATGCTGAGATATACCCACAATAATATCATTACACTGCACAGTTGACAACATGATAATATTACTACACATCTATGTAGTCCCCCTGTGCATCAGCACCATGTTAACCGGTCCTGCATCGATGTTCCAGATTGCAGGAGGTGGCACAGTTTCATCATATGCACAGGGTGTGTACTTGGTATGCCTGAGTCTGCCACTGATACAACCAATCAACATGTATGTGTGTGCGTGTGTTAGTGAGGGACAACCGTAGAAGATGGGGCAATGTTGATGCAGTGTGTGCATGTATGTGTTAGCCCTAGGTGTTAGCATTATGCATGTGTGTATGCATGCACACAGTTCCACCTTGTGGTTGCTATATACGGGTGTTTGTGGACAGCCACAGACTGTACCTGCCAGGTCGTACAGATCACTGTCTCTGGCCACGGACATGGTACCTGTGCCTGGCAGGGGTGCTACGGACAGTATCAGGTACTAAGACAGACTGGGTACTGTCATCAGAAGCAGGTGGTTGTTGACTGGAAACATGTCCCTGCTGGGACTGTCCAGAGCCACGTGCACGTGGTCACCTAGGGCGGTCTGATGACAGCACAGACCCAGCATTGCTGGGGCTGGTACTGGCACTATGTGAGCGGCTGTGGGTTTGTTGTCATCCGTGATGACTGCCATTTGCTGCTGTTGCTGGCATTCATCCACACCGATGCCTCAACTGCCCTGCATTGCCCTGGCTCATGGACATGTAGTTGTGGAAGAGATCTAATGTGTCCCCCCAATGTCTGTCAATGACCTCGGTGAAATTACGGATGGCAGCCGCAATGTCACGCATAGTGTCATTCATAGCAGTGTGATGTGCTCTCAGCTCCCTCAGACCCTGTCTGGTGTACCGTTCCATATGTGACTGTGCCTGCATTACAATCCGGAACATAGCTGAGGTTGAAAGACCTCTTTGGGCACATCTGACAGGGGCAGTACGACCACAGATGCTCCCACGAGAACCCCTGGACATCTGCCTGTATGGTACCATGTCAGGACTCTGGCCATGGCTGCTGTGTGGGGATGCATGTGCCACTGATACCACATTACCCTGGTCAATGCCCACTGTATGCTGTCCATCACCTAGGGATATTGGTGACAATGGATGTATTGGCAGGATGACTGTGCGCATTGATGGGGTTGACAGCTGTATACTGTCGATTGGCTGACGAACAACGGACCCTGGCACACCTCCCTGTGCCATTACACAGGTATCATCATTATCACTATCCCCAGTAGCAGATTCAAGCTCCCTGCTGCACACCACCAGAGCAGCACCAGAACCTGTGAGAAGAAGACAGGAAACACAATTTACAATGTGCACACAATGTTACCACACATGCGCACATGCACATGCACACATGGGCACATGCACACATGGGCACATGCACACATGCACACATGGGCACATGCACACATGCACATATGCACACATGGGCACATGCACACATGTGCGTATGGGCACATGCACACATGCACACGTGGGCACATGCACACATGGGCACATGCACACATGCACACATGGGCACATGCACACATGGGCACATGCACACATGCATACATGGGCACATGCACACACGCACACATGGGCACATGCACACATGCACACATGCACACATGGGCACATGCACACATGCACACATGGGCACATGCACACATGCACACTCCTCAGTACATGAGATACAAACACACAGACACAGACACACCTGCAATCACACACATAGCAATACCATTTTAGGGTATTATTACTATTACTATCATTAGTATTAAAGGAATGCTATTACACACTTACCATCATGGATTGACTGCCTTGCTGTTACACCAGAGAGACCTGCACCAATAAGACAGTCATTGTCAGTGGGCACAACTGTGCCATTGATACTGTGAGTATGATACAGTTCAGTAGTACAACAGTAGGCTTATACAGGTCTACTGGCGATATTGAGAATATCACTATTGCACAATAATTACCAGGATAATAACTACAAACACAGTACACACCTCACACATGCATAAACTACCAGTGTAGAGAACAGTGAAATATAGATATGGCATGTTACCTGCATGCTGCAAGTCCTCCTGCTGGGTGGCTCCAGCCTCCATCATTACACATGTGTGTGGATATTGTTGTTGTTGGGCTGGAGCCACAACACTTAGGAGGAGCCCCTCCAGTCTGGTGAGGGGGGGTGTATAGCCACCCCACCACGTGTGGCAAGCTGTTGCCTGTGGATATCAGACGCACACTGACAGACATTTCCATCACTGCAGTGATGGCGTACCTGCTCATATGTCTGGTTGTGCATGCCTATATCATTTACCCGACGGACAAGGTCTTGCCACAGTGCAGCCCTCTCCTGCTGGTTCTGGCTGGTGTGGGAAAAGAGTGTGGCAAACTCCCGCACCAGGCTCTGGTGTATCTCCTCTTCCTCTGCAGCAGAGTATGTGGGATTGCTCTGGTGCACCATTATCCTGGAAGGAAAAGAAAAATATGTGAGCAAGTGATATGGCACACATAAAACTCTACTGAAGTGATATCACTGAACTGCCATATATAGCATCTGTCTGTCTATTAGGGGATACACATTTGAATGACCACATATCAGTGCTCTGCTGACAACTCTGTGACAGTGCCTGGCACACTCCATACAACAAACAAGTATACTCCAGCAGTCGGCACACTGTTTGAGGTCCAATGCACAGCCTCACACTGGGGGTATGTATCAAGGTAATGTATGGGGAACATTGTCAACCCATGCAGTGCATGCAATGCACAGTACAAATGTCACTGGTAATGCATGGTAGTCTTTCTTGCCATATCCATACCTACACCACAGTCACATACAGGGAACCACAGCACAACATATGGCAATGTAGTATGTTTGTATCCCAATACCTGACACATCTTTCTCTGGCCTCACACCAAGGACACACACTACCATGACAGACACAAAGTCATGCTGAGTAATCACACCATTACAGACCTTGCACACAGTCAGTGGCACATGCATTCCACCTCACATAGTTGGTATTGCAATGAGTATGTGTGTGTGCATTGTGTCATAGGCAGGTAGTATGCTATTGGGCCTGGGCCTACAGCAGCATACTGTTATGCTACCCTGCCCCTTGGGACACATGTAATGTGGTTGTACTTGCTCCTGTCAAGCAGTTACACAGGGTGACTCATATGGCATACTATCTATCTGCATAACAATCAACAGGGGTATGTCTGACATCTACTAATGGGGAGCCTTGCTTCGTAATGCTGTGTGGTTTACTCCAGAGTATGGCCGATTTGTGTGTAGGGACCTGTACCTCCACCATGTGCTTTTTACTGCAGTGCCAAGGATGACAGACATAGGTCATTTATGCTGGGGATATTGTGAGGTGTTACCATGGTTGTTGGACAACTGTTATGGGTGTGACTAATTATGTATATCCAGCAGTGGTATGCTCTGTGTCAGTAGTTTGAGTGGCACTCTATCTGTGGTTTTGTCAGTCACTCTGCATAGGTAATGTGTTTGAGGGCATTATCATTGTTTGTTAGGTATGACTGTATCCTTCTCCTTTTCTGTAGTTGTCATGGGAGGTACATACCATGTAGGACATTGTGAGGTGTAGAGGGGTACAGTGACCTACATTTCACTAGCTGACCCACCATTTCTGCTGACATGTACCATGTACAGGTATTACAGGACTGGTGTGCCACTGTAAATATCACAGGGGAGGCTATTGTATACTTGTTCCCCATGTTCCCTCCTGACACATCCAGTAGTAGGCAGGCAACCACATATGTGGTGGTTAGTGGTGTAAGTGTTTTGGAATGGGGTATGGTACTCCTGTATCTGCACTGGTGTTCAGTACATGCCTTTGTCAACAGGCATCTTTTGCAATACATCTACACACATGTGCCTCTCTCAGTATATATGTATATATATATATATATATATATATATATATATATATATATATATATATATATATATATATTTAAATATCTATCTATATATATATATATATCTATATATATATATATATATATATATATATAGAGAGAGAGAGAGGGGTGAGAGATAGAGAGAGAGAGATATTCATATACATACATATCTGTACACATGCATATATGTCTGTATATGTGTATGTATTTATATATATCTATATATGTATGTGTCTATTACATAATATGTGTATATACATATTCTATCCATCTATCTATATATGGTCATAGGTAGGTACTAGGCTATTGGCCCTAGGGCCCATACAAGCCTAGCCAATAAATGTACCCTGGCTTCCGCCACCCAAGAAAGGTATTTTCCTATGCCCCTGTCGAGCAGAGCCACAGACATGATCCCCGGGGAGAATTCCCCATTTCCCATCCAATCATCAGGATCTTTCTTGAAGAGTGCTAATGAGGAGCTCTGTTTGACATGCATAGGTAGTCTGTTCCAGAGTATGGGAAGTGTCTGGGACAGGACAGGACTCTATCCCTCCAGCATGTTCTGTTTATTGTGGTGACAAGGTTAAGGTCCCTAGAGCGTGTAGCTCAGAGGGATTGGGATTTATTTGAGTGGAGCATGTCCAACAGCTGTAGGTTTGACATAGCTGTGTATGTTAGGCAGAGATCACCCCTGAGTAGGTGATATGCCATGGTGTCAAGCTGTAGTTTTTTGAGACGGTCTGCATAGGGCATCTGTTTGAGGCCAGTAATTCTCTTTGTGAGGTATTTCTGTTGTCTTTCCATTTGTTGTAGTTGTCCTGTGAGGTACATACCAAAAGGGGCGTTGTGCTCTATTATGGGTCTAATAAGTGATGAGTTGAGGGGGACAATGACCTCTTTTTTCCTGGATGGGAATCCTTTTGTGATGAGATGAGCCACATAGATGGATTTCCAGACCACTGTGGCAATGTGATTATCAAAGGAGAGACTACTGTGCACCTGTGTCCCAAGGTCTATTATCAAATTTTCGGCATTAAGTAGGCTACCAGCTATATGGTAGTTCATGGGTACAGAGTTTATACCACGGGGATGACAATACACATTTTGGCATTGAGCTTCAGGCCATGGCTTTGACACCAGGTATCTGTCTCAGTGAGGGCCTTTTGTAGTTTGCCCACATCATTAGGAGTTGCGATTATGGCTCCTAGGTTGCAGTCATCTGCAAACTTTGTTAGCCACAGACCTTCTGTGTTGGCCTGCACTTTGGAGAACTAGATACCAAACAGGGGAGGACCCAGGTCTGAACCCAGTGGTACTACACTTGTCACTGGTCTGATGTTGGATTTGGAATACGCTACTTTCAAAGTGTGGGTTCTGTCCATGAGTCAGTTGTCAACCCATTTTATGACATAGGGATTTATACCTAGTTTAGTGTGCTTATCTATAATTCCAGAATGGGGGTTGATGTTGGAAGGCTTGGCGAGGCCTACATAAGCTGTGTGAACCATTTCACTATCATCTATGGCTTTGCTGACTGCTTCAAAGAAGTCAATCAGGTTTAGGAGACATGATCTGCCTTTTACAAATCCAAACTGAATAGGGTCCAGAGTTTGGAGATTACCAATGTATTTGCTTATGAGTTCCATGATGGTCCATTCCATGGCCTTACAGACCAGTCTCGTAAGGCTAATGGGGCGGTGGTTACCATGGTCCATCATGGCTACCCCTTTGTGGGGTGGGATGTGTTGTGGTGCACCATTCAGTGGCTACAAAGCCTGAGGTGAGGCTATGATTGAACATGGTACTGCGGTAGGGTGCCAGTTCATTCAGTGGTTCATGTAGAATGCAGCCTGGGATATTGTCAGGTCCCATGGATGCTGTGTTCTTGGCTTTGGAGAGTGTGTATTTTACCTGTGCAGACGTGATTATAGGGACTTTGCATTCTTCCAGTATAGAGATGGGCCCTCTAGGGGGTGAGAGGGGGGTAAAGTTAGCACTTAACCTATCTGCCAGGATGTTGGCAATATCAGTTGGTTATGTATATTTAGTTCCATTATGCTGTACCTCAGAGCAGATCTGAGTGTTCCCATTTAAATTCTTGACATAGCTATGGAATGCTTTGTGGTTGTCTTTAGAGTCAGTGGCACTTTTGTTTTCGTAACTAGCTTTGGGGGATTTTATGAGGGATCTCAGCTTCTTACTGAGGTTGACCAGGGAGTTCCTCCAGTCATTGGAAATTACTTATTTTTGCAACAGTGTCTTTCTTCTGATGTAGAGTTTGTTTATGGCACAGGACCACCAGACTGGCTTCCTTTGTCTGGGGGATAACATCTTGGTTCTATCAGGGATAGCATGATCCATGCACTCGTGTAAGTGCTTATACAGTGCATTTGTGTAGGATTCAGCAGTCATACCTCTATTGTCCATCTGCATGGGTGTCATGCAGTTTGCCACTTCTGTCTAAAGACGTGTGACAATGGCTTTTCAGACATTTGTCATGATGGTGCCCCTAATTGGGGCTGGGGTGGGATGTGGATGTCTAGGCTGATTACCTTGTGGTCAGATCTCACCAATGAGGAATTGACCTCTTGTGTGGAGCACCGGTTTCCCATGTTGGTGATGACCAAGTGTGGGATATTGCTGCCCCTGGTGGGGTGTGAATATGTTAATCCAAGGCATTGGTATTTATGAATTATAGAAAACGTTGAGCAATAGAGTTGGTACGGGTGTAGTTTTTCCAGTTAATGGTGGGGTAGGTGAATTCGGCCATTATTAGGGTGTTGGGTTGCACCCAATACTTTCCAGTGCATCATGACATGAGGGGTGTGAATCCTGGGGCATGGTGGGGGGTCTGTAGCAAGCTACGATTTGGATTGCGTTCTTGCCCAGAGTTAGTTGCAATTGGATACCTCAGATGAATTATGCTGTGAAACTAGCCTGGAGGTGTGGATATCTGTAATGAATATGGACACGCCTCCATCTTCTGGGTTAGGTGGCCAACATGTGTGGTATGAATTGAAGCCCGGTAATGCAGGGGTGCTCTCTGGAGCTTTGCACCAGGTCTCTGTCACTGCACAGCTGTCACAGATGTCACCGTTTACAGTGGTGTATTTATCATTTGAACCTTGCCTGACAAAGGCACTATAGGGATGGCATGAGTCTTAGCCAGTATCTGGAATCCTGAGGGCAACAGGTGCAGGCCATCTCTGGCACAGCAATCGGTCGTGTTGTCCCAGGCAAACAGATGCTGGATCCCCTTAAAATGACACCAGAAACTTAGCCAATTGTTGAGGTCAATCAATTTGTTCTTGTACTGTGGTATCATTCTGGGTCTATCTATTTCTACATCCCTCTCTATCTATGTATACATATATGCACATTATATATAGATACATACATAGATATACATACATATATATATATATATATATATATATATATATATATATTTATACCTTTTTATTTACACATACGAATACACACACTAACATACTGCTAAACATTCAGTACTGTACAACCTACGTTGTACGTTGCACTACAACCTACATTGTTATGTGCACATAGCATCCTTCACATACATATGTATGTCCAGCCTTCACTAACAGTTGTAGTATGTCCCCTACCCTATACACATCCTCATATATATCTACATACAGACTGCTAACACATATGGAGGGTTCACAGTATGTAGACTATTACATTATTAGTTTACATTACCTTTCTTGGACACTGCTAATTTTGATGGCTTGCTGCTTGGTAGCGTGCTGTTCTGTACTGTAGTGGTTTCAGCAGTCTGTGTCTCTTTTTTCTTTTTTTTTATTTCTTTGTTTTTATTTATTTATGTTTTCTTTCTCTCTCTCTCTCTGTCTCTCCCTCCAGCTGTTGCAATGAACATATTGCATTTGTGGACTGGGAGTACAGGCTGCTTTTGTAGGTATGGGCATGTGATGGCCTCTGCACCAATTGTTAGGCAGCATTTGCTAACTGCATGCAGCCTGCTGTGTGGTAATTGCAGTTCTCACTGTGATTTCAGGTCAGTGCTATAAAATGTTAGGTGAGGTAGGCATAGCCATTTCAGATTTTCAAGGTGGGGACCATGCTGGTATGCTGTGGACACTGTTGTGTGAGCGTAAAGGTTGGTATGTCTATCATATCTCAGGCTGTGTTGTAGGCACTGACATGCATGTTGTACTGACACCTGACTATTGCTTCCTCCAGTTTATTCTTCTCAGTGTGTATGTTAACTGACACCTAATAATACTAATACTGTTTAAATGGGAGTATGTGCTTTCCTGTGGGACTTGTGGAGTAACTGGTTTACTGTAGTGGCTCTTGCAATTTGTTGCTATGGCTTCATTATTTAGCCTTTACATTCACTCCTTGGAGGCCTGCTAGGTGTCTTTACTGGAATGTGTTGCTATGGCTTTCCTATTTTCCATTCACATTCACTCCTTGTAATGCTTGCTATATTTCTTTCAGCAGCAGTTCCTTATATGTTTGTTGTGGTTTGGTGGTACTGCATGCAGTCTGGTCTGGCCAGGGTGTGGGGCTTGCCACCTACAAGGGTATTTTATTTTGCTCCTGAGCAGTAGTGGCACCTTCTACTTTGTCCTAACAGTTATGGATAGCAGGCACATGCAGTGCTTGTAACCAGCTATACTGTCCTTCTGTTATTAGTTGGATACCTCCTTTGATATTTGTGGGTTGTACACCTACATGTGGGTGTGCTTGTGAATACACCATTTCTGACATGCACGTAGTGCATACTTTCAGTAATTGACAGTTACCATTACGCGGGACAAAACACCTTTCTGCCTACTATTAGTACATTTCACAGGGAGTCAGTGGGGCACAGTTAACATTTGTTTTCAAATCAGGGACATCCCTATAATTTAGTCCCATTTGTGAGGTCTGGCCTCTTACCTGTTCAAATATTGCAGTGTTTATCCTGCTCTGATAGTGTGGGTGGTTTGCAAGGTGCTACTGTCACATTATTACCTACTAGCTACCGACTAGCATGGCTGTTTCTCTTCTCACACTAATGTTATACAAATCCACAAGACTTGCCAGTAAAGATACAGGACAAGCTTTGTGTAATAGCCTTCCTATATTCCCTTTACATTCAGTCCTACTAGTTCATGATATATTGCTTTCAGCACAAAGTTCTTGCATATCAGTCATGGCTTAGTGGTAAGTCATGCAGACTAGTGTTTCCAAGGTCCTGGGTTCGAGACTGACAGAGGAATTTTATTTTGCTGCTGTGCAGACTACAGGCCTTGTCATTCAGAGTGACTAAGGCACTTTTAAGCAGTTGTAAGCGGGTTAGCGCTGGTTTGCACGGTGCTCACGCATGCGCACTGTCGCTTAGCTTCGCGCACACACGCTTAGCTAAGCGTGCACAAGCGCACACCTGCATACTACTGCTTAAAAGTGCTTACTCTCACGCACACCCTCAGTAATTTCTTTGAAAGAAAAGAAAATGGGGAGATAGGACAGTGGTGAAAAAGGGGTCATAAAGAGGGTAGGACAGTAGGAAAATAAGCTTGGGATTTGCAGGAAGGATGTAGGAAAGGACCATAGCTGCCCATTTCTTTATCAGCAACAGCTGTGCATATCTCTGTAACTTGGTGTAAAATTTGAAATCTTCCACCCCTGAGAGAGGAGTGAGGACAACAAAGTATGTTGTACAGCCAATTGTAATTACCACTTCACATGTCCAGCAGACATGTCTGCAAAATGGGCAGCTATGTATGGGGCGTAATATTTTTGCGGGAACAGAGTGCCCTTTTTTTTTTCAGGTGAGAATGGAATGTGAGTTACAGGAAGTAGGTATATTTGGGGAGGTAGGTAGGGGAGGTTAACAGACAAGACAAACAAGACGCATACAGGGGCGGAGTATGACACATGTGGGGGGGAAACACAATTGACGGGGATGGATGTTGGGATATCGCGAGCCCATGAGCCCACAGATGGCAACAGTGGAACTGACATCCCCACCCATGGGCAGTTGCCACTGTGCCTTCACAGCCCAGGACGGGGCTGTGCTGGGGGCTGTGTAGGACGGGCAGCAGGGACACCCGTGAGTTGTGCCACCCGAGCCTCAAGCTGGCATAGGGGTTCAAGCACAGACTGCCTGATCTCGCTACGCACCACAGACCGGACACTTTGGAGGGTGAATGGATGGTCTCCTCTGGCCACGCTTGCAGAAGGGGGGGGTCAAGCCCCATCCCCTGCAGCGCTTCCACCCAAAGGTGGCACAGGGCCACCGGAGGAGGTTCCAGCCTGAGCACTAGTGCCAGGTGCACTCGCCAGCTGAGGTGGGAGAGGTGAGTCCGCTGGAACCCGCTTTCCCTGTTGTCCTATGTTTAGACAATTTTTATGACATTTTGGGTTTGTAACAAACAATACCATTCAAAATTAGTTGTAGCAGCATGCATCAGTATTCCCATTAACCAAACACCCATGAATTCCAAACATTGAACAGCAAGCATGACACATGCATATTTTGAACAACAGTACACAATCCAACAGCATGCAGGGTCGATTGATGGCAACAGGCCATCGGGTTTGGATATGTGAACAGGGCACATGCAGCAACGTACATGCAAATATGTTTGAACCAACAGGACAAATGTCCATATGAATTGATTGTGAATACACATACCCAGTTTGTTGTGGAATGACATTATTTGTGAATATAGGGTAGGGTGAAGAAATATTTCATTAACAACTTCAACTACATATACATATGCTGTACATCTCTAGTAGCTGCAGATATATATATATATATATATATATATATATATATATATACCCTACAGGTCTTACTACAGTTTCCTATATGTAACCTTAGGAATGTTGTTGATGGGACTGTTACTGACACATTAATATCCATTGCATTTTTATTCATACACATTTCATATCTGGCTGTGTTCAGGTACAGCATCCTGCTACATTTCATTTATATGGCTCTAGACAACTGTGGATGTTCATTATTTCATACAACCATACTATCTCCATATTGCAAGGGTGCAGCAACATATACAAATTGTGGGACAGACACATTCTAGCTTCAGTACTTTATTTCATACATTTCACTTTTTGGTTGTGGCTGTCTCATTCATTTCATTATGTACTGACTGCAGTATACTTTATTCAGAAGTTATAACAGCTTTCTTGGTCAATTCATACATCTTTCTCTCACTCACTTGTTTTATTTTTACAATTCAAGTTGGTACTTTATTGTAGGCATTATTAACATGCCATAGCTGCTTACAACAATCCTTTCCAACAGACTCACTTGTTTCATATGGCAGATTTTCTAAGGGGGTGTATTTCACACATGCCTATTATCTTTGACTTGTTTACCAGTGATTTTTAGGCTGCTGCAGGTTATCTGATATTGCACTTCAGGTGGCTAATCACTATTTCAGACTTGTTTACTTTTTATTTCTGGATTACAGGCTGCATCACTTATCTAATCATACAGTGCTAGCAGAATCTTTCTTTTAGTGTTATTTGACCTTTATTAATATGTGACTACGCTGACCTCTTTTACAAGCTGTCTCACTTATATTGTATAACAAGTACAAGAATATAATTACTAACCTGCCTGGTGGCGCAACCGCTCCAGCCTATCACCATAGGCTCGCCTATTCGTGGAACGCACACCTGCAGCTGTAATATAAATTAAGTAATATTGGAACATACATCTCCATAATATCAGCTAGGATAATTCCTTACATACATAATTACATGGATACTTACTCAGCAGTGGGGCGTTGGGCATTTGCTGGGCCTCCTGGATCCAACGGTTCAGTTGGTCCTGCTTCCGTGTCTCTTCAGGTCCGCATGGTGGTGAAGGACCTGTTCACCAGTCCTTGGTATGCCTGTGGCACTGGTGAGATCATGTGCCAACCGGTTCCACGCCTTTGCCCTATATGCACCCCACAGAACCTGGCCCTGCATGAGTTGAGCCTCATGATCATGGACTAGGATCCAAACCATGTATTTGAACTCCTCAACACCCCACATCTGTGCTCGAAAGTGACTGCCCTCTCCTACACCAGCCATCATGACTGCAAATAGGTTCCACAATCAGTTATGCTGTGTATTCCTGCCTATGAGGCTTATATATGCCATTTTTCCTGCACTTATCTGTGATTGGCCATTTGAATTGTATCAGCTTCACAAAACCTGCTTTGTCATGCTTCTATTTCAATTCATTCCTATATATATATGCTAATACTGCAGTTTTCAGTACAGCTGTCATGGCTTAATGGTTCAGTACTTTGACTATGATGCACATTATCCTGGGTTTGAGCCTGAGCATTGCTTCTTTTTTTATTTTACTACTTCTACACAGGCTAGGAGGTGTTTCTGTTTAAAGGCAGCTTTGATACAGGTTGCTCTATGTTGCCCGCCGGTAAGCCGGTTGGCGCACTGGGCAGCTCTGCGCAAACGGGTTATGCTGGTTAATGCATTATTTGGCTATGAGCACACATATTACACTGTGAGAAATGCTGCGCAATTACGGGCACACACTTTCAGCGTGTTAAAGCACTGCTCAACTCCGGGCACTCCTATTACACCTGTTAAACCACTGCTCACCTGCAGGCATACATACTCAGCTTGTTAGAGCACTGCTCAGCTATGGGCACTTATAAAATATTTTATTTTTTTATTGTGTCAGAGTTCTTCATAAAACATGGCCCATTTCATTGCATTTTGCTTAAATTATAATTTTATATATATATATATATATATATATATATATATATATATATATATATATACACACATATATGTCAGGGGATTGTTTCGTGCTTATTTCACAAAAAATAAAAAATGATGTTGTTGGTGCTCGAACCATGATTGCCTTCTCTTTGGCCGACGTCTCTACCGCTACGCTATTACTACGTGGCTTATTTTGCATATTTAGAGATTATATGCTTTTTCAGTGACTGCTAACTGTGGCTGAGCGAAGGGCACACCCGCGAAAATGAGCGCAATTACGGGCAAACATTTCTGAAATAAAAAAAAAATTAAACTGTTCATTTTTACGTTTTACTTTTCAGTTGGGTTACTAGTCTGTAGGGGCATATGTGCTGTTGTGTTTTGTGACATTTCCGCGGACTCGCCAATGGGAGTTTCCTTTTGGGACTGTGATTCTTCTGGGGGTGTGTCCCTTTGCAGATCTCGCCATGCGGACACGCCCCCTACTTTGCTACATGGACCGTGTTAGCCTAGGGTGTGATTCAGCATGCCCTCATGAATATGCATGGCATGCTGACATCACCCCGTTTAACTGCAGCCTCCGTGTAAAACTTGTTAACTCTTACACGGAGGCTTCATGAATCCTGCCCATTGTCTTCCCAAGGAACAAGTAACCAGATACAATTTTTATTTGTTGCTTTTTAAATCTCTCTTTGTTAGATCAAAAGTTAGTAACAAGTTATATTCATTTAATTTTACTAAAAAATATTTTCCCCTTTTTTATTTTTATTATTTCTTTTTTTAATCTATTCAATATATTGCTATGTTTAGTACTGTTTACTTATAAATTTTTTTTTTATTTATTTATTTATTTTACATTTGTTAACCGGGCTAGTCCAGCTGGATACATGTCCATTTTCAGTGGAGGCCCGAGGAGAAAAGCTCCATTACACTACTAAAATAATACTTTCAAAAATACTTTACAAATACTTTTAAAAAAGAAATCAAGTCAGATACAACGATATGATAGAATAAACATTCAATTTCAGCCTGCTACATTGAGTATGGGATTTAAAATACTTTGTTAGCTTGGGCAGAAGATAAGGCAAACATTTACATACACAATTGTACTGCAAGAATAGTTGAAGCATAACTTATTGTTATGAAGGGAAATGGCATTCAGCTTGGAGAGGAGATTTTTAAATTGCAAGCGGAGGAAGTAAGAAGAAGGATGGGTGGTGGAGAAAGCAGATAATATGGGAAAAAAGAAAAGAAAAGGTTAGTCAGGGTTATGGCAAGAGCATAGCCAGTGGTTGGAAAGGAAGAGTTTTAGGTTGGTTTTGAATAGTGGGAGAGATGTAAGGCAAGTAAGGTCATTTGGTAGATGGTTCCATATTTTACCCACTGCTTAATTGCTTAACATTATAAAACTGAGACAGTTTAAACTCATTGCAACAACTAACATGCTATGAAGTATAAACAGCTGATTAAACAAAATAAATATAAATGCAGTATTTTGTGCTTAGATACATTAGCAGATGAATGATTAATATATGCACCACTGTATTCCTTGATAGAGTAATAGACAAATTATATAGTATAAGCATGCGTTTTTTTTATTTTTTTTTATTTTTTTTTTTTTTTAGGAAACAGTTATACCCTTACAGTTTTGGTATGTGTGTGCTTAGAACATTGTGTAGCTTAGGAAATGCTATAGGGTTCATGTATGTTGTAAATAGACTTAAAATAATTTCTGTGGTCTGATATTACTGAGGCTTTGATTCCCAAGGCTTGTGGAACACCTTGAGCTGTCTCCACAGTACACAGAGCCTTATTACACTCAAAAATGTATTATTTTCACTTACTTGCTTCAAATTTCTCGCTGGAATCCCTCAAGACAGAACTTTAGACACTGGCAACCACGAGAATAGTGCTTGCGAGATGTTTCCTAAACCTTCATGTTCTAAATGTTCATCTGAGTTGAAGAAAGCAGCCATCATGAACTTTCACTTACACATGATGTAATGCTGCAAAGTAAGCCTGTTCCAGGAAGCATAACAGTTGCAAATGCGGAAATATGACGAAAACGAACACAAAAATGTGAGTTTTTATCATTATAATAGCACTTTATTGATATAATTTATGTTTAGTAAAGCTACAGCACATTTTAAAGCATTATTTTCCTGTCTAACCCATTTACTAAAGTTTTGTAATGTGCAGCAGCTGAATTCAGTAGTATATTAGTTAGAATGTTCTTAAAGGTGCTTTGCACAAAAAGCAGTACTGCAATTGTTGTTTCAATGCACAAACTACAAAATGCTTTAGCTTCCTAACAATGTATGATAATCTTATATTTTGAACTTTTTTAATTCAAAACTAAAGTTATTTGATACTTTTTTTAAGTTAGTATGTAATATATACCATATATGAAGCCATTGCATACTGTTTTCTATATAATGTCATGACTTCCCTTTGATTAATGCAATGTTTTTTACTATTCTGTTTTTGCTTTGGTAATTTATTCAACTATCATAGCTTCATGAGCAAGCAGATAATACATTTATGTATTTCTCTGTGGCTGCATATGTTTAAATCATTTACATTACTACCTTCAACTGTAATTAATAATTTGATCTGAGTAATATATTGTGTCACAGAAGCATTAGTTAACAGATATTTCTAAGCTCAGGGAAGCTATGTATACACAAAGCACCTATATTTACTATATATATATATATATATATATATATATATATATATATATATATTTTTTTTTTTTTTTTTCTTATTTTCTCATTCCCCTTCCAAGTTGTGTTACAGTTATTACTAGGTTTTTATATAAAACAGTTATATATAATAGATGCTCATTTATCTGGTTAAAAATTTTTAAATCTGCTTAATAATGGTTTCACTTCATATCGTCGAAAACTCATTTCATCGAATTTCAAAACAGCGAGACCAAATCATCAAAAACTCAACTTGTCGAAAACTCATAACATTGAATCTCAAATCATTGAAAACTACAAAGCAACTAGAAATAGCATCCCAGACACTGTTTACTATGTTTATGCAGGGGACAAACCCCCCTGCACCTCCCAAGTGGGGGGTTCTGCCCCCACACCCCCGAAAATTAAATATACCAACTCCAAGTTTGCAATACAGTGGAGTTAGGAAATTACCTTTTTCTCCCATTGTAGTGCAACCCTGGAGTTTGTCTATTTAATGTACAGGGATGTGGGGGTTGCAGGGGGGCTTGCCCCCTGCATAAACATAGTAAATACTCTGTGGGATGTTATTTCTAGTTGCTTTGTAGTTTTCAATGATTTGAGATTTGATGTTATGAGTTTTCAACGATTTGAGTTTTTGATGATTTGGTCTCTCTGTTTTGAAATTCAATTAAATGAGTTTTCGACGATATGAAGTGAAACCACTTAATAATAGGTCAAATTGGTTTTGCTCATACACATGATTTGAGCTATTTGCTTTCTTAAAAATTGGATCTCCAGTTATATCCCAATTCCTGTAAAATGTTTCAAAATGTGTAATTTACTTAGTAATGTTCCTATTGTTAATAAGCTATTCTAGTTATTAATACATATCCTCTACATCAGTTGAAATTTTCAAGTTGAATTTTATATAGTCTATATAAACTGTATTAGTTAAAGTCTCTATTTCTAATATCGATATATGTTCAGACAAGTCAATGAAAAGTTTCAGTGATCTAGCATTCTGATATATACAATGCTACTGTTAGCTTAAACTGTTCTAGTTCTAAAGATAAGATATCAAGAAGTCTATAATAAAATCTTGACACATACTAAGAAATAAATGTATAAATTGTATAATTTCTTTTATAATACATAGTAATACAGATGAGTTTAACTTTGGTTTTGAAAGTTTTAATATATATATATATATATATATATATATATATATATATATATGACATTGGGTGGTAGCTAGAGTTCTGCTGTTATAGTTAGAGAGGTAACTCAGGTAGTTGTAACTACTCAAATTCAGAGTTTATAATGCCAGGCTTGGTGCGAAGTTCAATCCTAACAGTATTTTATCTGATTATTATTACAGTATGATTACAGTTCTGACATCCACATCATATCTCATAATCACATGTTTATTTCTAATAAAAATTAAAATCCCACATATTCTTACAGATACTTCACAAGTCTAAGCCTTGATTAGTTTACCATCTATAGGAGGGAATAGTTTACTAATCTGTATAAAAAATGATAAACTAAACATTTTGCCTTATGCTATATATGTCAAATGGTAACCTTGAGAGGGATCTCCCTAAACATCAATGGGTTAAATAACCCATGTAAGAGGAGAAGTTTAATCAGATATCTTAACCTGCATAGATCTAACCTAATATTTCTTCAAGAAACTCATCTTCTTAAAAAAGACATAAATAAACTAGAAGCCAACAAGTACATTACTTTAGTCAGCTCGGAGCATACACAGAAAAAAGTGGGGTAGCTATCCTGTGGAACAAATCCATACCTTTTCCCAAAATTATTAAGACATACAAGGATAATAAGGGAATGTTTTGCATGGTTACAGTACAGATTAATATAATGATTTTTACATTTATCAACATATATTAGATACCAGGCATAGGTATTACCATAATGAAACAGCATTTCAATCAAATAGTACTCCACTCTAAAGGAGACATCATATAAACAGGTGATTTCAATTGTACTCTATATCATAATGATACTACTACCCTTAGGAAGAGGAAAACTACAGCTAGCCCAAAACATATAAAATACTTTATTGACTTATATCATTTGAATGACAATAATAATCAAGCTGATACTAAGTCACTACCATATACTTTTATTTCCAACAGACACAAGTCTTACTCTAGAATAGATAGAGTTCTGATCTCTAACCAACTTGTAAAACATTTATCTAAATATATGGTAATTTCTTGCCCAATATCGAACCATAATTCTATCACTTTTGAACTTACGGTAAATGTAACACACAATACCCAGATTAGAATAATTCCTGCCTACTTAACTCAACTAAAAGACTTCAAAGAATTTATAAATAAGGAGACACAAAACTTCCTAGAAATAAACACTACACCAGATATTTCAATTATATATATGCTCTGAAATCATATCTATATGGACAAAGTATAAGATGGTAAAATAATAAAAGGAAAACATGGGACAAAAATCTTCTGGACATACAGAATAAGCTAGACACTTTTAAGCTCAACAGTAAGGGAGATATCACAAATAAAAACATTATAGAAGAAATAAGTTAAATGAGAATTACAAAGAAGTTTTAAATCACAAAATCAAAATAACCCTAGAGAAATATAATTTCCTAGCATATTCAATAAATTCCAAATATTTAAATAAACTTAAAAATAAAACAAAAACACTTAAACAAAATCATATCAAAGAGATTTTTTCCTCAGGAAAAAAGTTTCTAATTTATCAGAAATTCTAGATGAGTTTAAAGATTACTTTCATAAAATAAACAATGACAGAGTTAATATGGACCCAAAAGATAAAATAAAGAAATTCATTACCACATACATGGACAAAAAACTTAATAAACAACAGATTGAGTCATTGGATAAGAACATCACACATACAGACATTGTCACTCAAATAAACAAACTCAATTTAAACAAAGTACCAGGTAATGATGGTATAATTCCTGAGATTTACAAAATATTCTCTAAAAATGTCCACACATTATGTTTTCCTGGCAGCTCAGACTGAATTTACTATCTTGGAAATACACTTTTATCTCACCAGTTCTGAAATCCAATACTGACCCTGCAAGATGCTCATCATATAGGCCCATCTCATTGCTCAATGTTGACTACAAGATGTTAATGTACATATTTGCTGACAGATTAAAGACAATTCTTCCAAACATTAATGACATAGATCAAACAGGCTTTATTATAAATAGAAATACTTTGACAACATAAGAAGAACGTCAACTTTAATAGATTATGAAAATAAAAATAAGAAGGATCTGACACTAATTAGCATTGACATAATCTCAGCCTTTGACTCTGTGAGCAGGGAGTACTTGTTTATCTTGCTAAGGTATACAAAATTCTCTGATGCATTCGTAAATCTGATTAAAAATCTATATAAAGGAGCACTGACATACATAACAATTGGCACATATGTCTCCCAAAAAATACACATATTGAAAGGAACTAAGCAGGGATGTCCACTTTCCCCTTTATTATTTACCCTAATAATGGAGCCCCGGGCCCATTTAATTAGAAACAATAATGACATAGAAGGATTTAAAATAATTGAGAATACAGTATCTAAAATTCAGCTTTTCGCTGATGATGTATTAATTACATCAACAGGAAACAGCTCTTCTATACAGTCATTATTTGACAAAATGGCAGACTTTAAGAAAATCTCAGGTCTGATGTTTAATGAAGAAAAAACAAAGATTCAGCCAATACATTTAAGAAAAAATACTTTTAAAAAAGCTTATCATAAATATATACCCAATTCAGGTCATATAACTTATCTAGGAATTATCTTAGCAAGAGATATTAAATCAATTATTCAATATAACTATAATAATTGTCTTGAAAACATATAAACCCTGTTTAAAAGTTGAAATAATATCTTTTTCCATGGAAAAAAAAGACTTACAATTATAAAAATGATTATATTCCTGAAGATATTATATGTAATACAATCAATACTACTTCCACCTACCAAAACAATCATTAAAAATTAAACACATTAATGTTGAAATTCTTTTGGGCACCTCATAGACCTAGATTGGCATTAAGGACACATATCAATAATTGGTCCCAAAGAGGTATAGCCTTTTCTGATTTTGATCTATACTCTATATCCTCTGTTATCAAAACTGTAGCTCTACTAACTGATAATTCATATGTTGCGAAGTGGAAAAAATATTGGTAATTAATAGGCATGGAATTAACTAGTATACCACTAACACACAAAAAAATTATTATAAATAATCCCATATTATGGATACTCAAAGAATTTTGCACTGTATCCATAACACCGAGACACACATCAAATTATCCAATAAATATTATTATTACTTTTCATAACTTCATATATCAACATCCCAAATATAAGGAATGGATATTTGTTTTATTCCCCATAACATATACACAAGGTATACTCTTATCATCTAACCCTGATAAAACTTTAATATTCAGGCAAAATAATTTAATGTACTGGCATCAGATGCTGCAGGATAATAAAGTTAAAAATCGAGCCCCAGGATTTACTAATCTTCTGTGTAAGACTAGATTAGTCTTACATGGAAGCGCCAGTCTAAGAGTATGATGGCAGCGCGCCATGCATATTAATGAGGGTGCGCTGCCTCAACTCTAAAGATTACATGGAGCGTGGATGAGTGTAGGGGGCGTGTCTGACTGCCGAGCAGTTCAAAAATCCATGCCCCTGCAATGAAGAAATGCCACAATGTCAAGTTACATGAGCGAGTCCGCTCACATGTTCATAGGTTCATAGGTTCATACTGGGCTATCTGCCCTAGTGCATTTATAAGCCTAGCCAGAGTGTGTGTGGCTTTCACCACCCCTTAGGATGAGAATACTATACCCATTAGTTTGCTGTGCCTCTGTCCAGCAGTGATACAGAGATGATTCCCGGGGTAAACCTACGATCTCCCATCCACTCGTCAAGATTTCTCTTGAACAGAGTCAGTGAGGGGCTCTGCCTCACATGGACTGGGATTCTGTTCCATAGTGTAGGGAGTCTCTGGGTGATGAATCTGTCCCTCCAGCACGTCCTATTTATATCCGTGTTGAGGTTTAAGTCTCTTGCTCTCGTGGCTCTGGTGGATTTGGATTTTTTGAGGTGGAGCATGTCCATTAATTCCGGGTTGGACATGGCCTTGCATGTCAGGCACAGATCACCTCTGAGCAGATGGTATGCGACTGAATAGAGCTGGAGTTTCTTCAGTCGGGCATTGTATGACATATGTTTGAGCCCCTTTATCCTTTTGGTGAGGAACTTTTGGGGTCTTTCCAACTGCTGCAGGTGTCGGGTAAGGTACATTCCGAATGGGGCGTTGTACTCAATCATTGGTCTGATAAGTGAAGAGTACAGGGGTACAATGACCTCTCCTGATCTGGATGTGAATCCCTTCATGATCAGGTGGGCAATGTAGAAGGTCTTCCTAACCACTTTGGCAATGTGAGTGTCAAAAGAGAGGTTACTGCCAACTTGGGTCCCCAGGTCCCTGATAACTTCTTCCGTGTTTAATGGATTACCACCTGTAACACTACACTCCCCTATATGTTAAACAACTGACAAATTTTTTTTTTTATTTCATCCAATATAGCTGCCCGTATTTGCGTGGGTTTGCCCATTGCTTAGCTACAGTTAGCAGCTTAGACACCAGAAGAGGATAATAAGAAAAATGTATGCAAATAACGCAAAATAGTGATAGCATAGTGGTTAGAGCCTTCGTACAAAGAGGAGGCATTCCCAGTTCAAGTCCCACTACTGCATGTTCCATTTTCTGTTGGAAATCTATATACAATAATATTTCCTGACATTTTTTATGTATAAGTTTTGTAAAAAGCATTGAAAAGTTAAAGGTAGTAGTGAATTGAATTATATACACACACACACACACACACACACACACACACACATATATATATATATATATCTATATATATATATCTATACATATACATATATATATATATATATATATATATATATATATATATATATATATATATATATATATATATATATATATATAAAGGTGAAATGGTTATGCATTCTGAGGCATGAGTACCCTATTTTAAGCAATATAAAGTACTGCTAAGCACATTTTACCGGTATTGAGCATATTTAATTCCAATTGCTCGTAGCTGCGCACCACGTTAACCAGCGCAATGTCTTTGCGTGTAGCTGCGTACCATGCTAACAAGCTCAATCACAACGTATTTGCACGTAGCTGCACACCGCGCTAACCAGTGCAATGTCAGGGAACATCAAGCAATGTTGAGCAACGCCAAGCAACGTTGAGCAAAGTTGAGCAACGATGGGCAAAGTTGAACAAAGTTGGTTAAACATGGCCACACCTCCTTTACTGTACCTTAACCAGTCAGGTCTGCCCAGTAGGAAAATAAAAAGCAGTGGTAGGGCTTGAACTCAGGATACTGACTACTATAGTCACAGTACTTAACCACTAAGCCATGACAGCATTTCATAAGCATGCACTTTCAACAGACACATAACTATCAAATGAATTTTAAACATTGCCAACATCAGCTAAGCAGATGTGCCTACAGCTGAGTTTTTTCAAAACTGGCCAATCACAAACAAGTGCGGGAAATGAGGCATATTTAAGCTCCACAGGTGGGAATACTTGCTTAAACTGGTTGTAGCTTCATTCTGCAGTCAGCATGGCCAGTGTTGGAGAAGGCACTTGATTTAGAGTGCAACGCTGGGGCATTGAGGAGTCCAAAGTAATGGTTTGGCTCCTTGTCCACAGTTATGAGGAAAGACTCCTGCGGGGGCAGTACCAGGGTACCCAATATAAAACAGAGGCCTGGAACAGTCTTGATAGTGATCTCACCAGTGCCACTGGTGTTCCTCGAACTGGTGAGCAGGTCAGGCACCATTATTCTGACCTGAAGTGACATAGGGAGGATCAACTCGACCAGTGGATCCAGGAATCCCATGCAATGCCTAATGCCCCAGTACTAAGTAGCCATTGTATTAAGTAGTTAAGAATTGCTATTCTTGTCTATACTATGGATAGGTATGTCTTAATATCACTGCATTTACTTCACAGCTGCAGGTGTCTGGGCTATGAATCAGCAAGCCCATGAAGATAGGCTGCAAAGGCTGCATCATCAGGCAGGTTAGTAATTATTCTGCATGTACTGTTATATAAAATAAATGAGAGAGACTTCAAAAAGTGTTTTAACCCAATAAATAAAGGTGTAATAATCCTTTAATAAATGTATAATTCCTGGAGTGCGTCTGTGTCATTTTCTTTGATATGTTATTGTACTGTTGCATTCTACAAATAGTAGTGTTGTATTAAGCAGTATCAACCCACACTTGGGTAGGCCCATATAACATGGATGAAGGGAGTGCCAGCAGCTTTTATGCATATTTACAGCCCTCAACTGTTGGTTCATGGCCAGCATGTACAGGTTAATCTGGCACATGAGTAGCTTGATATTGTGTTCCCCAGAAATGTCAGTGAGCTGCCAGAAATGTAGGGAGCTGTTAACATATAACTGATACTTTTACCTGGACATATCTAGATAATTATATGAAAGTAGAGCTGTCAGTTTGCCATCTTAGCAGTAGTGTGTGTGAGCAACTCTCAAAATATGTTGCAGTAACATCTGCATCTTGGACAGTTTGTATGTAAGATACAGCTCATGTATATAATGAGCTAGCAAAATCCAATTGCACAATGTAAGGACATTGGGTAGTGTAATAATACATATAAGGGACATATAACTGCAGTTAATAGGAATGTAGTGAAAACTAGAAGGATATATAAGTTGTTAATTGAGCTATCTTTTCCACCCTACTGTATGTGCATAAAAATGCAATTCCACACTTCAATCGGTATGTCTAATCTCAAAACATTTGTTGGAACATATGTCCTATTGGTTTATAAATATTTGCATTTATTTCTATGCATGTGCCCTGTTAAAATACCACAATATTAGTGGCCATCAATTCAACCTGCATGCTGTTGTAATGTCCACTATTGTTCTATATATGTTTGTGTTACGCTTGCTTTTCAACTGTTGAAAATCTGGTGTGTTGAGTTAATGGGAATACTTCTGCATGCTGTTATAACTAATTGGGAATGCTTTTGATTGTTACTAACCCATATCTTTATTAAACTCTCCAAAACATAGTTGCAATGGGAAGGCCGGTCCCAGCGGACCCACCTGCCCACTTCAGCTGGCCATGGCACCTGGCAGCAGCAGATCCAGTGCCCAGCCTAAGACTTCCTCCTCCATTGGCCCTGTGCCACCTTTGAGTGGAAGTGCTGCAAGGGATGGGGCTTGGCCCCCCTGTGCAAGTGTGGGCGGAGGAGGGCCACCTATCACAATTTGAATGGTCCGGGCTGTGGAGCGTAGAGAGATTGAATGTTCTGTTGCAGAACCTCTATGCCAGCTTGAGGCTCGAGTGGCGCAACTCACGGGTCAGCCTGCCCATCCTACACAGCCCCCAGCACAGCCACCTTCTAGGCCGTGAAGGTGCAGTGGTGACTGCCCATGGGTAGGGACCTCAGTCCCACTGTTTCCATCTGTGGGCTCATGGGCTTGCGATTTCCAAACATCCCTCCCCATCAAAGGTGTTCACCTACCACATGTGTCATAAACCGCCACTGTATGTGTCTTGTTTGTCTTGTCTGTTTACCTCCCCAGCCTACCTCCCCAAATATACCTACTTCCCCTACCCCACATTCCACTCTCACCTGAAAAAAAGGGCAATCTGCTCCCCAAAAAAAATTACGCCCCGTACATAGCTGCCCATTTTGCACACATGTACACTGGACACATAAAATGTTATTTAATTGGCATTACAACATACTTTGTTGTCCTTACCCCTCTCTCAGGGGTTGAAGGTTTCATATCTACCTCCAAATGTATTGCATATGCACAGCTGTTGCTGTTGAAGAAATGGGCAGCTATGGACCTTCCCTACACCCGTCCTGCACACCCCAAGCTATTTTCCATACTGTCTTTCCCTCTTTGTGCCCCTTTTTTATCACTTTCCTATCTCCCCATTTTTTCTTTTCTTTCAAAGAAATGAGCATCAATTCAACCTGCATGCTGTTGGAATGTCCACTATTTTTCTATATATGTTTGTGTTACGCTTGCTCTTCAACTGTTGAAAATCTGGTGTGTTGAGTTAATGGGAATACTTCTGCATGCTGTTATAACTAATTGGGAATGCTTTTGATTGTTACTAACCCATATCTTTATTAAACTCTCCAAAACATAGTTCCAATGGGAAGGCCAGTCCCAGCGGACCCACCTGTCCCACTTCAGCTGGCCATGGCACCTGGCAGCAGCAGATCTGGTGCCCAGCCTAAGACTTCCTCCTCCATTGGCCCTGTGCCACCTTTGAGTGGAAGTGCTGCAAGGGATGGGGCTTGGCCCCCCTGTGCAAGTGTGGGCGGAGGAGGGCCACCTATCACAATTTGAATGGTCCGGGCTGTGGAGCGTAGAGAGATTGAACATTCTGTTGCAGAACCTCTATGCCAGCTTGAGGGTCGAGTAGCACAACTCACGGGTCAGCCTGCCCCTCATACACAGCCCCCAGCACAGCCACCTTCTAGGCCGTGAAGGTGCAGTGGTGACTGCCCATGGGTAGGGACCTCAGTCCCACTGTTTCCATCTGTGGGCTCATGGGCTTGCGATTTCCAAACATCCCTCCCCATCAAAGGTGTTCACCTACCACATGTGTCATATACTGCCCCTGTATGTGTCTTGTTTGTCTTGTCTGTTTACCTCCCCAGCCTACCTCCCCAAATATACCTACTTCCCCTACCCCACATTCCACTCTCACCTGAAAAAAAAGGGCAATCTGCTCCCCAAAAAAAAGTACGCCCCGTACATAGCTGCCCATTTTGCACACATGTACACTGGACACATAAAATGTTATTTAATTGGTATTACAACATACTTTGTTGTCCTCACCCCTCTCTCAGGGGTTGAAGGGTTCATATCTACCTCCAAATTTATTGCATATGCACAGCTGTTGCTGTTGAAGAAATGGGCAGCTATGGACCTTCCCTACACCCGTCCTGCACACCCCAAGCTATTTTCCATACTGTCTTTCCCTCTTTGTGCCCCTTTTTTATCACTTTCCTATCTCCCCATTTTTTCTTTTCTTTCAAAGAAATGAGCACGGGGGTTAGCGGGAGTAAGCACTATTAAGCAGTAGTTAGCAGGTTTGCGCGAGTTTATGCTTGTTTGCGCTTGGCTAAGCAATACGCAGCAATGCGCAAACCCACGCAAACCCACTTACAACTGCTTAAAAGTGCCTTAGTCACTCTGTATGTGAGGGCCCTTGTTCTGCTCAGGAGCAAAATAAAACACCTCTGTAAGTCTCGAACCCCGGACTTTGCACACACTACACAACATGAAGTACCACTAAGCCACCGTAGATATACATCAAGTTGGTGCTTAAATAAATATATCATGCAACAGAATGAGTGAATGTAAAGGAAAAATAGGAATACCATGCCACACAACTTGTTCTGTGGATGTTGACCAACAGTTGTTGTGGGATTACATTACATGAATGTGATAGGAGAAGCAGCCATTCTAACAAGAAATAATGTTACACCAATAGTTTACAACTCCACACAGTATCAGAGCAGGACAAACACTGGAATATCTGTTTAGGGCAGAGGTCATACCTCCCAACAGTCCCTAATTTTCAGGGATGTCCCTGATTTTGAAACAAATTTTAGCTCTGTCCCTCTGAATCCCTCCGAAAACTACTGACTTTGGCCAGAAAGGTAGTGAATTACACTTAATGAATAATGACAATAATTAAGAGTTAGACACTTCTTTTACTTCAGAAAAGGTGTATTAATTCATATGCTCTGATTCTCTCAATGTCTCAACTTAATGGCATTAATATTTTAAAGGTTTCCCTGATTGTCCCTGACTTTTTCTTGACTTTTTCCGGAGTCTGTTCAAATATGTACGTGAGTGGTTGAGAGGTCTGGCAGAGGCAGAAACACGGAGGCATTTCAGCCTTTCTGCTGTTACACACTGTGCAAATAGCTTTGGAAGGAGTTTTGGAAGCACACCCTTATGTAGGAATACAACATTGAAATACAAATGGATGTAGCCATGTAGTGGTAGCAACCAACTGTAAGAATGCCATTGCTCTGTTGCTGAAAAGACCTGTGTGGTGCACAGACAAAAAATAACAGGCTATTCTCTGGCTATCATGTGGATAGGTCCACAGTTGGGAGTTACGCAGACAGACTACTTGCCTCGATAAACTAACATGTACACAGCAACCCTGTAAGTCCAGCAAGATAAAATCCACACAATAGTACTTACGCTCTCTGTACTTCTGCAACCCTACCCAAATGTAGAATATACCTGTGTGTACAGGGTCTACCATAGATGTAGGTAAGCATACTCACAGTACTGAAATGTGCCCAGTTTTTCTGAGCAGCTTGTGCTAATGTCAACACTAAAAAGCACAAACTGTTTAGAACTGAGTAAATGAATATTCACACTATAGCAGTTCACAAACAATTCTTGTGCCAAAGGAATACATCTCAATAACTATCTTTGTATGGCAGTTAATTGTAACAGTTGAAAAGAAAGTACATCTCTCCATGTATCTTGGGGTAGCATTTTGAGGGGTGAGTACATTTCTACACTGACAAGTGGGTACTAAAAGCAGCAACATTAGGTCTGAATACAAAATGTAAATCTTTGCTATACCCCTGGCTTCTGATATAAGAACTATACCAACCTTCTGTCTTAAACAATGATGTCCACAGCAAACAGGGATGATCTCCATCTTGGAAAGCTGAAAGGACCACGCCTACATGAGTTAGCAATTTATAGTACTGGGTTGCTATGACAGTGATTACTGCAATTACTACACAGCAGGCTGCATGCAATTAGCAAATGGTGGCCACTAATTGGTGCAGAGGCCTTCACATGCCCATGTGCAAATTCCTACAAAAGCAGGCTGCAATCTCTGCCAACAAACTCAATCACTCTATTGCAGAGACTGACAGAGAGAGAGAGAGAGAGAGAGAGAGAGAGAGAGAGACAGAGAGAGAGACAGAGAAAAGGAAAAAGAAAAAGAAATATTACCAAATCATACAAAGGAAAGGTATGTGACACATATGTATTTACTGGCATGTAGTAGATGTTATTGAAAAATAGTCTACATAATGTGAACCATTCATATGTGGCAGCAGTACTTATTTATGCACAGATGTTCTGCTTAACTACTGCTATGGACAATACTGTGTGTACCTGTGGGCAGTGGGACATATCTGTGAAATGTGTAATGCAGAATTAAATGTCAAAGATCTGATCCATGTTATCTGTGTTCTGTACAGTAGTGTGGCCAATGGCTGTTGGGAGGATTAGCGCTGACATTATATAAACATGGGTGTGACAGAACAACACATGCATGGTAGTCATATTAAAGTTTAGCTTAGCATTGGCAACTGCTGTAGCAATCTAGTATGCTTATCTACCTCTGTAGCCATATATACCCCGCTATTGTTAGTGTGTATTCATATGTGACACCTGTTTGTGTTGCAGCAAGGCCCAACAGTTCAGCTGTGAGGAAAGGGACTTACAACAGTGTGGACCTTGTGTGTGTATGGCACACACATACGGCAAAATATATATGTGTCATATATATTCACATCTGTATATGTGCATAGAGCAGGGGACATATTGCAACTGTTTAGTGAAGGGTGGAGATATTGGTGAAGGTTAGTATGCGCATATTTGTATGTAGGTTTTAGTGTGTGACAAACAAGACAGCATGCAGTGCTGGTATATGACATGTGGTGGTTAAACACTGTGGGTGGTTTGTTCAGTTTGCAATGTTGAAGCCAGTAAGGCCTGCTAAAGCTACCTGGGCTGTGAACACCTCCATTGCATTTATCCCAAGACTGTGCGATTTTATTACATTGCTGTACACCTTACATCCTTTGTATAATTGATATTCTCACTATGAAAGGTGAAATGTATATGTGCCTACATATATATGTATATATATGGTTATATATACTCACACACACCTACATCTACTTGTTGCAATATATTCTCTGTACTGTTGGCTGACTGTGATGGTCAATATGTTTGTGAATTCATCAAAGATATGTATCTGTGGGATAGCTTAGTGGGAAACTGTTTATGTCATGGTATTATGGGTCCTTGCTTTGATACTAGCAAAATCTGTGTATTCTGTTGCTAGGTAGAGAGCTATTGCATACAGTGTGATTAAGTCTCTTAGTTTTAACAAGGGTGTGTCATTGGAGGCTAAAGCACTACATCTATGATTATTGATTGGCACCAATGTTGAATCCAAATCCTGTGTGTACTGTAGTACTACTTGAAGCTCTAGGCCTGTACAGCAAAGTATGGTATATGTCCACATTGCTTGCATCCACTGTTTTGTGTGGGCCCTGTATTCATCACAGATTACATTTCTCAAGATTAAGATAGTGTAAATACTGACACACAGTACTGTATAGTACACACTGAAAGCTTAACTGGGTTGTCATATCTTTGTGTCCTGTAATTATGTCTGATGTGTGTGTGTGGGTATGTCTGTAACATGTCCTTTGACATATGTGTGGTAAAACATATAACTGCGTATCTAGAAACATTCATAGTTTACTACAGCAGTATGAGACCAATATTCCCAATTGTGCACATATTTTGGCCACGGGTTTGCCATTGACAAGTTGTGTGGTATAATAGTAATACAGTTACTGGACCTTACACTAATTATGATGGATGATATATTTCTTTATACATTAGCTTGATGTATATCTGCTGTGGCTAGGTGGTGCATCGTGTTGCATACAGTGTGCCAGGTACTCTTTCTTATATAGTGATTTTATTTTGTTGCTGTGCAGAACATGGTTCATTAGATAGAGAGTGAGCCAGGCACTTTCAAGCAGTTGGGGGTGAGCAATGATAAGTGGCAGTTACAGTGTTTCACTCTCGGTTAGCTAATAGGTTGCTATATATGGCAGTTCAGTGATATCTGTACTATATAATGTTAAATGTGCCATATGACTTGCTCAGACATATTTTTGTATTTATGTCTTCCAGGGATCATGGCCCATCACAGGAACCCCAGTTACAGTAGTGCTGAAGATGATATAATTACTAGCAGTATGATTCAGCACTACTGTCTCATGTTGTCTCGAACCAGCCAGGACCAGCAGGGGCGTACTGCAATGTGGCAAGATGTTGTCCACAGGGTAAATGAGGTAGGCCTGCATAACCACTGCAGTGATCTTCTCAGACATGTTCGTCAGCTTGCTGATGATGTGCGTAGACAACAGCTTGCAACAGGAGGTGGTGTTAATATCCATCCCCCCTCACCAGAGTGGAGGAGCTGCTCCTGAGTGTGGTGGCACCTGCCCAACAACAACAGCAGCAGACATACACCATGATGGAGGTTGGAGCCACCCAGCAAGCACACATGGAGCATGCAGGTAACATGGCATATCTGTAGACTACTGTTATCTGTATTGGTAGATCATGCATATGTAAGATGTGGAGTGTGTCGTTTAAAGATATGGAGCCTATTGTTGTGCAACACTGATCATTTGGAACATAATATGTAGCCCTGTGAATGCAAACTGTTGTTGTACTGTAAGATTACAAACACACAGTAGCAATGCCACAGTTGTGGCCACTGATAAACTGTCTCGTCTCTATGTAGGTCCCTCTGTGGTGACATCAAGGCAGCAGACAGATGCTGGTGAGTGTGTTCTACATTTACTATTGAAAATAAAAAGTGCATGTCATAGTTAAGGTGTAGGTCATGTACACATATAACACACCTACCCATAATGCATGTTGTACATGTTTGGTGTAAGAGCACACACATCTCACTAATGTGATTAGCTGCCTCAAACACATGCAATACCCAGACCATCTCAAACAAATGTGGCTAGACTGTAGTAACCATTGAATAGGCACAGTTGATACTCAACATGCACATAACATACACATCTGTGTCATACACAGAGCATTTTAACATGCTACACATAAAGGATTCCCAAACCTTTTGTAAAGATACACTCCAGTATCCAAAATATCATCCACACATTACATATAATATACCTGAGGGGTAGAGGCCTATCATGGGGCATTTAAACACTCTGCAACACACTACACATTCATGTCAGGGAATGCTCCTTATTGGCCTCCTTACAAACTCAAGTAACAACTGGTTGTGAAATGGTGAATGTAGCCAAGGTAATACAGTTCTGGCACAGCATGTTTAGTGCTGGTTTGGGAAACATTTGTAGCCTTGAGTGACCACATGATTCTTCATGATGATGGCCTATGGTACTATACCCCATCCAGTTATTGTAACCACAGTACTACACATAGCTTTCATTGCTATACACCTTAATGTTGAGTGTGTGCACACATATGCACCTCTAAACAATATGCATACCAATCACCATTTGCACAACTGACACATATATGTCTTGTGATGCTACTGAGTGGCTAGGTCATATGGCACACATTGGGTATGTGTAGTGTTTAAATATGCAGTTGTGTTTTAGCATGCCATGTCATGGATGAGACTGGCATGTCCACAATATGATCTACACTCACCATATGTGCCGTACATTGGGTATGTGGCTGAATGGTATTCCATCAATTATCCATGCACCACTGATGATGTTGTGTGAATACTCGTCATGCATGTGCTAAATATGTGTCCACAATTATTTCCTAAAGACACAGAGGCTGTAATCGGCATTGGATACCTATCTGACACACAGATACACATCCAGCAATGGTATGTACACCTGTGAGTGCACAGTACATTACAGGGTTATGAATACCTGCACAGCAATGTTGTGTCCATGTATGCATTGTGTTCCAGGGGGAGGCCCATCACCTAATAACAAAACACATGCATCAAAGCCATGTATACTGTTAGTAACAAGGACTGTCTACACTTGCACTGCATGCTTTTGAGCAACACATGCCCTGCATGCTGATGTGTGATATGACTGTTATGCTTGTGATACTGTACCCCACCATCACCTGCTATTGTATATGTTCTGAGATTGCTGGTGTTGTGTGTGTCTGCTTTAGGGATGAGTGTATTTTTGTGTGTGTGCATGCGTGCATGCGTGCATGTGTGCATGTGTGCATGTGTGCATGTATGCATGTGTGCATGTCTGCATGTGTGCATGTGCGCATGTGTGCATGTGTGCATGTGTGCATATGCGCATATGCGCATGTGCGCATGTGGTCTGAAGTCATGTTCAGGTCTTAAAGTGTGTTTCCTGTTTTCCTCTCACATGTGCCGAGGTTGGGCTGCTTCAGTACAGCAGGGAACCTGATGTCACTGAGACAGACAGTGATGATGAGGATAGGTGTGTTGAGGCACAGGCAGGTTTGTCAGGGTCTGTTGTTGGGACACCAATTGACAGTACACAAGTCTACACCCCATCCATGCACACAGTCATACTGCCTGTACATCCATCATCACCATTGCCCTTAGCTGAGGGACAGTGTACAGTTGGCACTGGCCAGGACAGTGTGGTTTCTATGGCACATGTATCAGGATACAGCAGCCATAGCCAGATGTCTGGAACGGTACCACATATAAAGATGCCCAGGAGTTCCCGTCAGAGCACTGCTGGTCATCATGCCCCTGGCAGATATGCCACCCCTCTTTCAACCACACGCATGTCCCAGGATATCATGGAGGCACAGACACAAATGGAGTGGTACACCAGACAGGGACTAAGGGTAGAGAGGCCTCATAACACCTCTGTAAATGACAGTATCCGTGACCTAGCAGGTGCCGTACATAACTACGTTGAGGTCATTGATAGACGTTGGGGGTGAGACATTGGATGTCCTCCACAATGTTATGGCCATGTATCAGGACAGTGCAGGAAGGTTGAGACGTCGACATGGATGTATGCCAGCAACATCAGCAACTGGAGGTCACCATGGACGTCCAGCAAGTCACAGCCGCTCCCATAGTGCCAGTACCAGCCCCAGCAATGGTGGGGGAGGCTGTCCATAGACCTTCCTAGCAGACCACATGCATGTGGCTCTGGCCAGTCCCAGCAGGGACCTGGATCCAGTGGACATATGTCAACCTCTTCGGATAGTACCCAATCTGGATTAGTACCTGATACTGTCTGTAGCACCCCTGCCAGGCACATGTTCTGTATCCATGGCCAGAGACAGTGATCTATAAAGCCTGCCAGTTACAGTCTGTAGCTGTCTCACAAATCCCTGTATATGGCAGACACATGGTGGAACTGTGTGCATGCAGACACACACACATAAACCAGAAACCTAGGGCAAACACATACCCGCACACATTACATCAGCATTGGCCCATAACAGTACTCATGGCCCTCACACACACATGTTGATTGTATGGCTCAGTGTAGGCATCTGGCAAACCAATAACACACCCTGTGCATATGAAGAAACCTGTGCCACCTCGTGTCATCTGTAGCATTGATGCAGGAACAGGCTAACATGGTGCTGATTCACTGGGTGACTTTAATAAACTATAGCAATGGCTGAATGTATAGCATGATGTCAGCAGTAAAGTGTAATGATATCCTTGAAGGTGTAGCTGAACAGGCATGTTGCATTAAAGCTGTAATTAGCAATGTTGTATTGTTTTCACCAGTGTTTATTCCAATTGTGTTTTGTTTGCTCATGTGCCACTTGGCTGATGTGTGTAGTTGTGTCTTCATGCATTATACAGTGGATAGTAAATGTCAGGTGTGTGCTACACAGGTTTGCAGGTGTCCATTTGTGAACATGGTGGAGGTGCACTGTCTGCATATACATGCATATTGGACACATGAGCAGGGTGACATGCCCTGTACTGGACAGTTTTAACACTCCATAGTTTCTATTGGTAGCCTGTATGCATTGTACTACACACATTTTGGAACTTGAGTATGCATGTGTGTGTATTGCATGGGTTGACACTGTGCTGTGGGTGATGCTGTTGTTGCTATCTGTCATTGGTTTGCACTACTAAGGTTAACACTGTCCCAGCTACATAATCCTTTAGTAATGCACAGTGTTCACCTACAGGGTTGCATGGACCATGCTATCACAAACACAAGAAATTCTCCCTTATACAGTAAAAGTGAATTAGTCTCATGGACCCCTGCCATAAACTAAATATATAATAGAAGGCATGAAGTTGTACCATAAAAGAGTTACATACCAAGAAGGGATAACCTCTCTGGTCAGTATCATTGGGAAAATACAATCCCTCAATTAACATACAAGGCAAGCTTCAAAATACAAAATGGCAAGGATTCCAAAGACAACACTAAAGCTTTCTTTAGTGTTGTTTATAATCTACAGGGGAAATCTCAGATTGGGTCACAGTTAATGTAAAAGGTCACAAAGTACACTTATCTGACTGACATTACCAATTCCTTGTCAGACAGTTTGAATGCGGATTTCACCACCCTGTCATTACACAAAGGCCGCAATTCCAGACCTGAAGAATGTAAAACCTGATAATTCACAGACACTCTAGTTAAAACATCTCTTTACCAAAGTCCAAACCACAGTGGCAATGGTAATGGACAGTGTCCCTATTTGTGTCATACACAAGCTGACATATGAAGTCACCACTCACCTAAACACTCTGTCCAGATGCAGCCTCTGTACAGGTTACAAACTTGTGGAATGACGCATGGTAATGCTGTTCACAGTCCACAAGGGTTGAGCTACAACGTCTTCTTCTTCTTATCCTTTTGGATGCTCCCATTAGGGGTCACCACAGTAGATCATCTGTTTCCATTTGTTCCTGCCCTCTGCATCTTGCGCTGTCACACCATCCACCTGCATGTCCTCTCTCACCACAGCCATAAACCTCATCTTAGGCATTCCTCTTTTCCTGGTACCTGGCGGCTTCATCCTTAGCATCTATTTCACAATATACTCTGCATCCTTCCTCAGCACATGTACAAACCAACTTAATCCTGCCTATCTGGCTTGGTCTACTAACCTTCAAACCTGGCCTGACCCTCTAATATACTTATTCTTAAACCTGTCCACCCTCGTCACACCCAGTGCAAATGTTAACATAAATTGATTAAGGGTAGAACTACAACAGATCCTGGAAACTCTCACCCTATAAGCCAGACAAATGTTTTCTGGAAGGCTATGGAGCACAGCATTATGGAACTCATTAACAGAGACATTATGAACCTGCAAACACTGCACCATACCCACTTAGGTACTCTAAAGGCCAGATCATGGCTCCTACACCTAGTAGACTTCAAGACAGTTAACATGGCTATAGGTGAGGGAGGGGAGGACAACACAGCCAAGCTATAGCTCACCAGAAATTCATACCCATCCCACATTCTGGTATTATACATAACCTCAACAAACTGACCATAAACGATTGTTAGATGATGGCTTGACAACTGATGCACAGATGTAGGACACACAGTAACATTTGCAGCCTCCATGTACTATTCTATGCCAGTAACAAGTGGTATTCGCCTGCACTCAGTCCTGGGACCACTCCTGTTTGGCATATAGCTTTCTTAGGTACAAGCAAACACATTAGGGATATGTCTGCCCACGATTGATGAAAATGCTATACTTTATTGTCCATATAACACACACATCCTCCAAAAGGGTATCACAGAGACAGATACCTGGTGTCAAACTCATGCTGTAAAGCTATAAGCCAAAGAAAACATAGTTATCCACTTTTAGAAAACAAAGTATCCCCATAGTACCACATAGGTAGTAGCCCTCAAAATGTGGAACAGGTACTAATGTATACATGCAGCCATGTGTTTAGTCATCTCTCCTTTGATAATCCCATTACCAAAGGGTTTTGGAAATTCCTCTGTGGAGCACATAAGCAATAAAGGGTTTGCATGGAGATCCACAGAGGTTGTTGCACACCTATAATGATTAGTCATCTTTACCAGACTTTGCTTTCTTTGGAACAGGTTTCAAATATACCTCAAGCATAAACCCTCACTCACACTCTTCATTAGAAACCATGATGAGTGGATGTGAAACAGAAGATGTAGTCCAGGGATCACTGCAGTGGCTAAGCTTGTCACAAGCATACAAAAGGTCTGGAAAGTGCCAGCACGCTCTGGCAAAGACAGATGCATTCATGGAGAAAGCAGAGTACCCACCTATGAAATAATTGAGGCCACATGTATGTATATGGATTTGCCCCACAGCTACCTTACATGTGTAATGCACATACAGTTTTCATTGTGATATGCCATACACTAGAAAATCAAAACCCACTCCACAATGACCAACAGTGTAACACACAGTCAGCAACTGCAAAATTCAAACTCCTTCCTAATTACATTATGATACTACAGCAATATGCATTTACACGACACGCTATACACATTACTAAGACTTCACATTTCCACAGGTATATTTGTAGGATGGTGACATCATCAGACTTGTCAAAGATGAGTATTCCACTTTTAAGGGGTGTGAGTATTCTCCAAAAAGGTTGCTTTTCTCCAGGGAGACATACACAGTTGGCAAGAGCAGGATTCAAACCCCTACTTAATTACATTATGATTAAACAGCAGTATGCATTCATATGCTGCACTATACACATTAGTAAGATTTCACCTTTCCACAGGTATATTTGTAGGATGGTGACATCATCAGACTTGACGAAGATGAGTATACCACTCTTAAGGGGTGTGAGTAGTCTCCAAAAAGGTCACTCCTCCCCAGGGAGACACACAGACACAATTGACAAGTGCAGGATTTGAACCCCTACCTAACGACACTACAGCAGTACACATTTACACAACATGCTATACACATTACTGGAATTTCACTTTTCCACATGTATATTTGTAGGATGGTGACATCATCAGACTAGACAAAGATGAGTATACCACTTTTAAGGGGTATGAGTAGTCTCCAAAAAGATTGCTCTCTCCCCAGGGAGACACACACACACACACACACACACACACACACACACACACACACACACACACACACACACACACACACACACACACACGCGCGCGTGCGCGTGCACACACACACACACACACACACACACACACACACAGTTGGCAAGTTTGGTGTTCTTAATCCAAACTAAGTACGTCTTTGCACTTCAGCAAGCAATATGGAGTTACAGGGTGCAATACAGACATTACTTGCTGACAGTTTGCTAACCTCAACAGGCTTATCATACTTGGTGTATTGTGAGTGTATTGTATGCATAGTCCATGACCATATCATATATGGGTTGATGCACCACATGCTGGCACACACAGGGTCAAACCGGTGGCTAAGCTCTGTCAACCCAATACTGGACAATACAGTCAGGAGGAGTAGGGTCATACAACCACAACACCAACTGTCTCACTTAGACCTATAATATAAGCACCAGCAAAACACACACATAAATACACATTATCATACTTGGAGAATACAAATATTAATCTGAAAAAAAGAGATAGTGTCCTCCTAAGCAGACAAGCAAACAGCATGCACCTCCAAGCACACGCCAGAAAACACATAATACACCAAAGCAGTGTGCCTCACAACATGCCCTAAGGCAAAACAACATACCCAACACACTAGTAATAGGTGACTTCATAGTCAGGCACACAAATGTTCCACTCACTCGGCTGGACAAGGGGAAGGTTACTGTCAGTTGTCTGTCAGGTGCTATGATCCACCACATATCACAAGCACTTACATCACTCCAGAACAGGTACATATATGACATGTTCTTTGTACATGTCAATGTGAATGATCTGAGACATACCTCCCAGGACAACATGACAAGAGATATATATTAGCTCTATGATCATGTAGCCCAGGCTGGTATGACCCTGACCTTGAGTAGCATCTTACCTTCACTTAAATGATACTGCAATATATCAGAAAGAAGATAAACTTCAACAATTGGCTGAGCTTCTGGTGTCAATCAAATGGAATCCAGTCTCTGTCTGCCTGTGATGACATGATAGACAAGCCTTATTGCTTCACTACAGATGGTTTGCACCTATTGCCCTTATGCTTCTGAATACTGGCCAAGGCTCTTGCTGTCCCCATATTACCTTATTTGGGCAGGGCTCAAAGGTTCATAGGTTCCTAGGTAGGTACTAGGCTATCGGCCCTGGGGCCTATACAAGCCCAGACAAAAAAATACCCTGGCTTTTGCCACCCAAGAAATTTAATTTCCTGTGCCACTTTTAAGCAGAGACACAGAAGTGATCCCCAGGGTGAATTTCCTATTTCCCATCCAATCATCAAGATTTTTCTTGAAGAGTGCTAATGAGGAGCTTTGTTTGATATAGATAGGTATGGGAAGTCTCTGGGACAGGAATCTATCTCTCCAGCATGTTCTGTTTATTGTGGTGACAAGGTTTAGGTCCCTAGAGCGTGTAGGTTCATAGGTTCATAGGTAGGTACTAGGCTATCTGCCCAAAAGCATTTATAAACCTAGCCAGAATGTGTTGGCTCTCACCTCCCTTTTAAATTAGTTTCCTTGGCCTCTGTCTAGAAGTGAAGTGATCCCAGGGGTAAATTTACAATTTCCTATCCACTCGTCAAGTTTCCTCTTGAAGAGAGTCAGCGAGGGGCTCTGCCTAACATCAACTGGGATTCTATTCCAGAGCAAGGGAAGTCTCTGGGACAGGAATCTATCCCTCCAGCACGTCCTGTTTATTGCTGTGCTGAGGTTTAATTCACTGGAGCATATGGCTCTAAGAGATTTGGTTTTCTTGAGGTGGAGCATGTCCATTAATTCCAGGTTGGACATGGCCTTATACGTCAGGCATAGATCACTTCTGAGCAGGCAGTAAGCAACCGAGTAGAGCTGGAGTTTGTTTAGTCGAGCTGCATTGGGCATCTCTTTGAGGCCCATGATCCTCTTCGTGAGGTACTTCTGTGGTCTTACCAGCTGTTGCATGTACCAGTTATGGTACATACCAAATGGGGCATTGTACTCTATTATGGGCCTAATGTGTGATGAGAAGAGGGACACAATGACCTCTCTTGATCTAGAGGTGAACCCTTTCGTGATTAGGTGGGCTACATAGAAGGAATTTCTAACCACTTTGGCAATGTGATTATCAAAGGAGATGTTACTATCTACCTGGGTCCCCAGGTCTCTAATTACATTTTCCGTACCTAGTGGATTATCACCTATGTGGTAATTCATGGGCACTTTGTTTTTTCCAAAAGGAATGACTATGCATTTTTTGGCATTCAGCCTGAGGCCAAGGTTTTGACACCAGGTATCTGTCTCTGTAATACCCTTCTGGAGGATGTCTGTGTCAGCTAGAGAGTTGATTATCGCTCCCAGTTTGCAGTCATCTGTGAACTTAGTCAGCCATAGTCCTCCTGTGCTTGCCTGTACCTCAGAGAAGTGTATACTGAACAGGAGTGGTCCCAGGACCGAACCCTGTGGGATGCCACATGTGACTTGTTTAGAGTCAGACATGGCACCCAAAACTCTGACCATGTGTGTTCTATCTGTGAGCCACCTGGCCATCCATCTCGTGACATAGGGGTTAATGTTCAGGCTGGTAAGCTTGTCTATGATGCCAGAGTGGGGAATGGTGTTGAAGGCCTTAGTAGGCTGTGTGGACTACCTTCCCTTCATCTATGGCCTTGGTAACTGTTTCAAAGAAGTCAACTAGGTTTAGGAGGCAGGATCTGCCTTTAACAAAGCCAAATTGGGTAGGGTCCAGTGCCTGGCAGTTCCCAATGTCTCTGTTTATGAGTTCCATGATAATTCGCTCCATAGCTTTGCAGACCAGGCTGGTCAGGCTTATAGGGCGATAGTTCCCAGGTTCTGTTGTGGCACCACCTTTGTAGAGTGAGATGACTGTTGCTGTATGCCATTCTTTGGGTACATAGCCTGTGGAGAGGGTCCCACTAATACTGTGTTCTTAGCTTTGGAGAGGGCTGTTTTTACCTGCATGTCCATAATGTCTTGGGCTCTGCATTCTTCTGGGATGGACACGGGCCCTTTTGGGAGTGGGTGGGGGCGTGAAGTTTGCACTGAACTTGTCCATCAGGATGTTGGCAATGTCAGTTGGTTCAGTGTATTTATTGCCATTTTGCAGTAGCTCAGAGCATATCTGAGAGTTGCCACCTAAATATTTGATATAGCTAAAGAAGGCTTTGTGGTTATCTTTAGATTTCTTGGCAATTTTTCTTTAGAAACTGGCCTTGGATGGCTTTATGAGCAATCGTAGTTTCTTGCTAATAATGATCAGTGATGCCTTTCCTTTTTGGAATTTTGCTCTATCATGTAGTAGTTTCCTCCTTCTGTTGTATAGCTTATTTATAGCCAAGGACCACCAGACTGATTTCCTCTTTTTGGATGAGAGAGTCTTGGATTTACTTGAGATGGCTCAATCCATGCATCCCTGTAGATGCTCATAGAATGCACTTGTAAAGGATTCTGTGGATTGGATAGCATTATCCTTTAGCAAGTGGGCTTTGAAACTTTCCACTTTGGTCTTGAGAAGTGTGAAGTTTGCTTTTGATAAGTTTTTCACAGTGGTTTCCTTGACTGGGAGTGGAGTGGGGATGTGGATGTCCAGTATGATTACTTTATGATGTGATCTTACCAGCGAGGGGTTTAGCTCTGGTGTGGAACTCTGATCCCCCATGTTGGTGATAATCAGGTCCAGTATGCTGTCACCTCTAGTGGGCATGGTGACCAGCTGTTCCATGGCATTTGAGTTTATAAACTCTTGGAAGCATTGGGCAAAGGAGTTTTATTTGAGTAATTCTCCCAGTCAATGTTTGGTTAGTTGAAATCTACTAATATCATGGTGTTTGTTAGGACCTTTATATTTTCCAGTGTTATCAGGAATGCTGAGTGAGGGTCCTGAGACAAGGTAGGTGATCTGTAGCAGGCTACGATCTGATAAGCAGCTTTTCCCACTGTTAGTTGCTCTTGGATGGTCTCCGAGGCCTCTTGCTGTGCTACTAACCTGGAGGTGTGGGTATCCTTTATGAAAATGGACACACCCCCTCCTTTTGTATTTCGGTCTGGGTTTTGGTGCCGAAGTTCGGAGGGATTGGGATTTCTTTAAGTGGAGCATGTCCAACAGCTCTGTGTTTGACATAGTTTTGTATGTTAGGCAGAGATCACCTCTGAGTAGGCAATATGCGACAGAGTAAAGCTGGAGCATTTTGTAGGGCATGTATTTGAGGCCGGTAATCCTCTTTGTGATGTATTTCTGTGGGCTCTCCAGTTGTTGTAGATGTTTTGTGAGGTACATACCAAAAGGGGCGTTGTACTCTATAATGGATCTAATGAGTGATAAGTAGAGGGGAACAATGACCTGTTTTTTTCTGCATGAGAAACCTTTTGTGATGAGATGTGCCACGTAGAAGGATTTCCTGACTACCGTGGCAATGAGATTATCAAAGGAGAGACTACTGTCCACCTGTGTCCCAAGGTCTCTTATCACACTTTCGGTGTTAAGTATACTACCGCCTATGTTGTAGTTCATGGGTACAGAGTTTTTACCAAAGGGGATGACAATGCACTTTTTGGCATTGAGATTGAGGCTATGGCTTTGACACCAGGCATCTGTCTCAGTGAGGCCCTTTTGTAGGATGTTCACATCGTTAGTAGTTTCGATTATGGTTCCTAGTTTGCAGTCATCAGGGAACTTCATTAGCCAAAGACCTTCTGTGTTAGCCTGTACTTCAGGGAAGTAGATACCAAACAGGACAGGACACAGGACTGAACCCTATGGTACTCCACTTGTCACTGGTCTGAAGTCGGATTTGGAGTCTGCTACTTTCACAGTGTGGGTTCTGTCAGTAAGCCAGTTGGCAACCCATCTTGTGACATAGGGATTTATACCTAGTTTATAGGTTCATAGGTTCATAGGTTCATACTAGGCTATCTGCCCTGGGGCATTTATAAGCCTAGCCCAATTGTGTTTGGCTTACGCTACCCCTTGATTTGAGTATACTGTGCCCTTTTTAAAGTTTAGTTTACTGTGCCTCTGTCTAATAGCGGCACGGAAGTAATCCCCAGGACAAACCTACGATCCCCCATCCACTCATCAAGATTCTTCTTGAAGAGAGTCAGTGAGGTGCTCTGCCTAACATGAATTGGAATTCTATTCCAGAGCGAAGGGAGCCTCTGGGTTATGAATCTGTCCCTCCAGCATGTTCTATTTATTTCTGTGCTAAGGTTCAAGTCCCTCGAGCGCGTGGCTCTAAGGGATTTAGATTTACTGAGGTGGAGCATGTCCATTAATTCTGGGTTGGACATAGCTTTATATGTCAGGCATAGATCACCTCGAAGTAGGCGGTATGCAACTGAGTAGAGCTGGAGTTTTTTTAACCGAGCAGCATATGGCATCTGTTTGAGTCCCTTGATCCTCCTGGTGAGGTACTTTTGGGGTCTTTCTAATTGGTGCAGGTGTCAGGTAAGGTACATCCCAAATGAGGCATTGTATTCTATGATGGGTCTGATGGGGGATGAATAAAGGGATACAATTACCTCTCTTGATCTAGATGTGAATTCTTTCATGATGAGGTGGGCTATGTAGACGGTCTTTCTAACCACTTTGGCAATGTGGTTGTCAAAGGAGAGATTGCTATCAACTTGGGTCCCCAGATCCCTAATTACTTTCTCTGTACTTAATGGGTTACCACCTATGTGGTAATTTGTGGGCATATTGTTTTTGCCAAAGGATATGACTATACACTTTTTGGCATTTAGCTTTAGACCATGGCTCTGGCACCAGTTATCCGTCTCTACGAGACCTTTTTGAAGGATGTTTGTGTCAGCTGGAGAGTCGATTATGGTGCCCAGTTTGCAGTCATCTGCGAACTTGGTGAGCCATAGTCCTCCCTCGTTGGCCTGTACCTCAGAAAAGTAAATACCGAACAAGAGAGGTCCCAGGAGAGAACCTTGTGGGATGCCACTTGTGACCGGTTTCGAGTCTGACATGGCTCCAGCAACTCTGACTCTGTGGGTTCTGTCTTTGAGCCAGTTTGCGACCCATCTTGTGATATAGGGGTTTATATTTAGGCTGGATAGCTTATCTATGAAGCCCGAGTGGGGTATTGTGTCAAATGCCTTTGCGAGGTCCAGATAGGCTGTGTGGACTACCTTCCCTTCATCTATGTCCTTGGTGACTGTTTCGAAGAAGTCGACCAGGTTCAAAAGGCAGGATCTGCCCTTGATGAAGCCAAATTGGGTAGGATCTAGTGTCTGTACATCCCCAATGTCTTTGTTTATGAGTTCCATGATGATCCTCTCCATAGCCGTGCAGACTAGGCTAGTCAGGCTTATGGGGCGATAGTTTCCAGGGTCTGCAGAAGCGCTACCTTTGTGGAGTGGGACCACTGTTGCTGTATGCCATTCTTTGGGCACATATCCTGTTGTGAGGCTGAGATTGTACAGCAGTTTTACTTGAGGGATTAGTTCTTCTTGGAGTTCACGTAGGACGCAACCTGGGACGCCATCTAGTCCCATGGAAGCAGTGTTTTTTGCTTTGGAGAGGGCGGCCTTCACCTGAGCATCAGAGATGTTTGAGAGGCTGCACTCTGCCGGGATAGATACTTGCTCTTTTGGGGGGGGTGGAGAAGTTTGCACTGAACCTGTCTGCCAGGATATTTGGCGATGTCTGCGGGTTCAGTGTATTTTTTGTCACTTAGAATCAACTCAGAACAGGTCTGGGAGTTGCATCCCAGGTTCCTAACATAACTGAAAAAAGCCTTATGATTGTCTTCAGTGTCCTGTGCAATTTTTCTCTCGAAGCTGGCCTTGGAGGATTTTATGAGGGATGTTAATTTTTTGCTAGTACTGATCAGAGATACCTTCCCTTTTAGGGATTTTGCTCTATCATGTAGTAGCTTCCTCCTTCTGTTGTACAGTTTATTTATGGCTGGGGTCCACCAGACTGGACGCCTGCCTTTGGATGATTGGGTCTTGATTTTGTTTGGGATAGCATGATCCATGCATTCCTGGAGATGTCCGTAGAATGCGTTTATATAGGATTCTGCAGTTTGGGCCGTAGTTTCCACTGGCCCTGGGGCCTTGAAGGATTCCACTTCGGTTTTGAGAAGTGTGAAGTTCGCTTTTGAGAAGTTTTTCACTGTGGTTTTCTGGGCTGGGGGTGGGGTCGGGATGTGGATATCCAGTGAAATTAATTTATGGTCTGATCTTACCAATGAGGGATATACTTCTGGTATGGAGCATGGAGTCCCCATGTTGGTAATGATCAGGTCTAGTATGTTTTCCCCTCTTGTGGGAGTGGTGACTAGTTGTTCCATAGCATTTGAGTTTATAAATTCCAGGAACCTTTGGGCTAAGGTGCTGGGGCTTGAGTAATGCTCCCAGTCTATGTTTGGGTAGTTGAAGTCGCCCAATATAATGGTGTTCGGAGAGATCTTCATGTTCTCCAATGTTTTCAGGAAAGCCGAGTGGGATTCCTGACTTGGAGAGGGTGGTCTGTAGGATGATATAAACTGAAAAGCAGTCTTGCCCACTGTCAGTTGCACATGGATGGTCTCCGATACTTCGTGCAATGCCACTAACCTGGAGGTGTGGATATCCTTGATAAATATGGAAACTCCCCCTCCTTTTGTGGTTCGGTCTGGATTTTGGGGCCGAAAAGCATGATATGAGGTATAACCTGGTAGTGCTGGGGTGCTCTCTGGAGCCTTGAACAAGGTTTCTGTCACTGCACAAATATCGATGTTCTCCATACTGAGGAGAGCTTTGTGTGCATGCATTTTGAGGTTAAGACTTCTGGCGTTTAGCAGCATTACCCTTAGTTTCTTGTTCCTTGTGCTGTCTATGGAGGTGGGTTTGACTTTTCAGCCTTGCCTAAAAAAGGCACTATGGGGATGGCAAGAGCCTTTGTCAATATCCGAAAGCCCAGGGGTGACAGGTGCAAGCCATCCCTAGCGAAGCAACATGGCTTGTTGAGCATGTCATCCCAGGCTGACAGTCACTGGATCCCCTTTGAATGACACCAACATTTTAGCCAATTGTTAAAATCGATCATTTTGTCTTGATACTGTGGCATCATTTTAGGTGTGGGTAAGATGCTGCTCAAGGTCAGGGTCATACCGGCCTGGGCTACATGATCAGAGAGCTCCTCTATGTCTCTTTTCATGTAGTCGAGGGAGGTATGTCTCAGGTCATTCACGCCAGCATGTACAATGACTGAGTCATATTTGTATTTGCTTTGGAGTGACCTGAGTGCTTGCGTTATGTGGTGGATTCTAGCGCCCGACAGGCAGCTCACTGTGACCTTCTCTTTATTCAGCCTGGTGAGTGGGACATCAGTGTGTCTGACAATAGACTCACCTATTACAAGAGTATCAGGTGTGTTATTCAGCCTTAAGGGCTGTGACTGCTTGGCACACTGACTTTGTGTGCTATGTGTTGTACATGTTTTGTTTTGGGGTAGCATTTGCTTGGATGTCTGCTTTGGAGGTCTCTGTTGCTTGGGTAGATTTTTGTTTAGAGCCTCCGAGTATGTCTTTGTGTTTTTATGTGTTTGGTTCACTGTTGTGGTGGGACTATGTGATACTGGAATTGTGTTGTGTGAGGTTACCTTATCCTCCTGACTGGTTACACCAGTTTTGAGATGAGAGAGCTCAGCCTCCAGTTTGGCTATATGGTTGCATCTCTCACATATATTTGAACCTGTTTGGAGGAGGAGAGGGTTGTCCGTGTACATGAGACAGTTGTAACATTGCCTCAAAATTCCCAGATTAACCAGCTGGACTGGAGAGGAAACCATTGACTGACCTTTGGACATGCTAGCTAGAGTAATATAGGGAACTGAATTAAAATGGACCAATAGGGGACAAGGTAATCGTAGAGAGTATAACAATAAATAGTGCTTATGGTTTATTAGTGCTAACTTGTAAAATTACTTATTTGGACCAGTGAGGGGCCTTAGAATGAGAATATGGTGTTTAATTTGAGAGATAGAGCAGTTCTAATGGAAAAAGTGAAGAGCAAACTTTGTGGAGGCAGGAATAGTTTAAACCCAATTAGGCGGCGCTGCCCGATGTTGCGCTATGCGCAAAAATGCAAACAACCATGCAAAAGAGGGTTTTAAGAGAGGGAGATCAAGGAGTTAGGAATTGACCCAAAATGGCCAATAAAACTACAGTTTCAAGACAGTAACCACTCCCACAGGGGCAGGCAGGCTGTTCAATGTTTATCACTGCCACTGATGAACACAGAGACTTCCCTTTAGCCCAAGCAAACAATGGCCTCCAAGAAACTTACAAACAGTTCAGAACAGCAAATCTGTAACTGAACTTTTTTAAATCTCAGAAAAGTGGGAAAAAAGCAAGATTTTTTTTTTGTTTTTTTGTTTTTTTTAAGGAAAGCAGAGGTTCCCAAGTTTCAACAAGTTACAACAGTGCAGTAAATGACCCCCACACTTGAGTGCTAGGCCAGAGATAGATAAAATGCAAGTTTTAAGAAAAAAACGATTTTTAAAAATAAGTGCAGGCAGGAAATTCAGTAATCAGTTCTAGGTTGTGTTCTAAATACAGTTACCAACACAGAAATCAAATTTAACAAGCCAGAAAATGCTCAAAAGTAGGCGGCAATGCAGAAAAACTTAACAAATAATCTGAAGCAAAATACTTAAAATCTCAAAAGTGGCTCCTTTCTTCTCTCAGCATTTTCTCCTCTTGATGGGTGCTTCACCAACAGCCAACAAGTCCAAAAGACGCCAAAACCACGAGGTAATCGGGTTTTAAGAGAGGAAGATCAAGGAGTTAGGAATTGACCCAAAATGGCCAATAAAACTACAGTTTCAAGGCAGTAACCACTCCCACAGGGCAGGCAGGCTGCTCAATGTTTATCACTGCCACTGATGAACACAGAGACTTCCCTTTAGCCCAAGCAAACAATGGCCTCCAAGAAACTTACAGACAGTTCAGAACAGCAAATCTGTAACTGAACTTTTTAAATCTCAGAAAAGTGGGAAAAAAGCAATATTTTTTTGTTTTTTTGGTTTTTTTTAAGGAAAGTAGAGGTTCACAAGTATCAACAAGTTAGAACAGTGCAGTAAATGACCCCACACTTGAGTGCCAGGCCAGAGACAGATAAAATGCAAGTTTTAAGAAAAAAACGATTTTTAAAAATAAGTGCAGGCAGGAAATTCAGTAATCCACTCTAGGTTGTGTTCTAAATACAGTTGCCAACACAGAAATCAAATTTAACAAGCCAGAAAATGCTCAAAAGTAGGCGGCAATGCAGAAAAACTTAACAAATAATCTGAAGCAAAATACTTAAAATCTCAAAAGTGGCTCCTTTCTTCTCTCAGCATTGTTTAGTGAGTTTATCTATAATTCCAGAGTGGGGGATGGTGTCAAAAGCCTTGGCAAGATCTAGATAGGCGTTGTGAACCACCTTACCCTTGTCTGTGGCTTTGGTGACTGCTTCAAAGAAGTCTATCAGGTTTAGCAGGCATGATCTGCCTTTTACAAACCCAAACTGGTTGTGGTCCAGAGATTGGAGATTACCAATGTCTTTGTTTATAAGTTCCACGTATGTTCCATGGCCTTGCAGACCAGGCTCATCAGGCTAATGCGGTGCTAGTTCCCAGTGTCCGTGGTGACTCGCCCCTTGTGTAGTGGGATAACTATCGCTGTGCGCCATTCAGCAGGCACAAAGCCTGAGGTGAGGCTATGATTAAACATGGTACTTAGGTATGGTGCCAATTCATTCTGTAGTTCATGTAGAACGCAGCATGGGGTGTTATCTGGTCCCATGGAGGCTGTGTTCCTGGCTTTGGAGAGTGGTTTTTACCTGTGCAGCCATGATGACAGCAACTTTGCATTCTTCCGGTATAGAGATGGACTCTTCCATGGGTGAGAGGGGGGTAAAGTTAGCACTGATCCTATCTGCCAGGATGTTGGCAACATCAGTTGGTTCTGTATATTTAGTGCCATTGTGCTGTAACTCAGAGCAGATCTGAGTGTTGGCATTGTGATTCTTGACAATTAATTATAGAATGTGTTGTGGTCGTCTTTAGAATCAGTGACAATTTTGTTTTCTTAACTAGCTTCTTACTGAGGCTGACCAGTGAGCTCCTCCACTCATGGGATTTTACCCTCTTTTGCAACAGTTTCTTCCTTCTGTTGTGCAGTTTGTTTATGGCAGGGGACCACCAGATTGGCTTCCTTTTCTTGGAGGATAGCATCTTGGTTCTGTTTGGGATAGCATGATCCATGCACTTATGTAAGTGCTTATAAAGTGCATTTGTGTAGGATTCAGTAGTCGTAACTGTATTGTCCATTTGCATGGGTGTCCTGAAGTTCACCACTTCTGTCTTAAGAAGCATGAAGTTGGCTTTGGAGAATTATTTTAACATGGTTTCCTTAATGGGGGGTGGGGGCAGAATGTGGATATGTAGTGTAATTAACTTATGGTCAGATCGGACCAATGAGGCGTTGACTTCAGGTGTGGGACACCGGTCACTCAGGACAAAACAAACCACGTAACCAACGCAAATAACCACAAAGTGAGCTAAATGCTACTCATTGCCAGAAGTCTCAGCCTCCAAATGCACACACTTGAAGCACTTCTCAGTATGGAGAATATTGATATCTGTGCAGTAACAGAAACCTAGTTCAAGGCTCCAGAGAGCACACCAGCACTACCAGGATACTACTCATTCCATATCTTCCAGCATCAGATCCTGGATCATAGCACATAGGGAAGGATGTATCCATATTCATCAAGTATACCTATACCTCTCTCTACATCCTCGCTACAGGATATGTACCCATAGAGTGTTGCACAGCAATGTTCTTCCCACTCCACAGGGGTGGCGCCACCAAAGACCCTTGGCATTCATGCTCTATGAGCCTGACGAGCCTGATCTGCAAAGCAAGGGAACCTATCCTAATGGAATTCAACAATAAAGACATTGGGAACCTTCACACAGTTGAGCACACCCAGTTTGGCTTCATCAAATGCAGATCATGCCTCTTGAACTGGATGGATTTCTTTGAGACAGTTACACAGGCTACAGATGATTGAAATGAGCTCTACATAGCCTACCTATACCTCGCTAAGGCCTTTGACACCATTCCCCAGTCAGGTATCATAGATGAACTCACCAACCTGGGCATGAATCCATACATCACAAGATGGATTGCAAACTGGCTCACAGATAGATCCGACAAATTAAGAGTTGCTGGCTACATGTCACACTCTACACCGGTAACAACTGGTGTCCAGGGTTCAGTCCTGGGTCCCCCCTGTTTGGTATAGACGTCTCAAAAATACATGCCAACACAGGAGGGTTGTGGTTGACTAGGTTTGCTGGGAACTGTAAAGTGTTTAAAACAAAAACTTGGTTGAGAAGTCCACTTTATAAAAAGCAAAGCTTTCGGGTAAAACCCTTCATCAATACTAATACTAGTATTAGTATTGATGAAGGGTTTTACCCGAAAGCTTTGCTTTTTATAAAGTGGTCTTCTCAACCAAGTTTTTGTTTTATTCGTGTTTTTGCAGTTAGTTGTTTTTTATATTAACTGTAAAGTGTTTGCCATAACAGATTCCCCGGATGACACAAATATTCTCCAGAAGGGACTCTATGAGACAGATTTGTGGTGTCAGAATCATGGCCTCAAGCTCAATGTGGAAGAATGCATAGTAATCCCTTTTTGTGAAAACAAAGTACCCACAAACTACCACATAGGTGTTACCCCCTAAAAACTGAGAAGGTAATAAGGGATCTGGGGACAGAAGTAGATAGTCATCTTTCCTTTGACAGCCATGTTGCCAAAGTGATTAGGAAATCCTACATGGCCCATCTAATCAACAAATGGTTTGCATCAGGATCAAAAGAGGTAGTGGTGGCCCTCTACTCTTAAGTCATCAGACCCATCATTGAGTACAATGCACTATTTTGGATGTACTCGACTAAGTACATCCAGCAGCTGTAGAGACCACAGAGGTACCTCACCAAGAGGATTACTGGCCTCAAACAGTTGTGTTATGCAATACAACTGGTAAAACAAAATCTGTTCTCTGTTGCATACCGCCTACTCAGAGGCACACTCTGCCTAACATACAGAGCCATGTCCAATACATAACTCCATCTACAATAACAAAATTGAGTCACACTACACACTCCAGGGATATGAACCTAATCACAACAATGAATACAACATGCTGGTGGGATAGAGTACCATCCCAGACACTTGCCTTACTGTGGAACAGAGTCCCAATGTACATCAGACAGAGCCCCTCACTGACACACTTCAATAGGAACCTTGATGAGTTGATGGGAAACAGACAATTCACGCCAGGCATCACATCAGCAGCCCCACTAGAAAGGGGCTTAGGGTACTAACTATTAGAACTAGGTCTTAGGAGACTACCCAATGGGGTGGTGAAAGCTGCACAACTTGCCTAGGCTAATATATGCCTTCATGAAGATAGTCTCCCTTCATCTACTACATACCTATGAACCTATGTGACAGGTACATGTCTACAGATAGTAGATGTGTACTTCATTGTACAGTCATGTTGGACAGCAGGCACATGGACCACATACACTATAATGCTTACAGATACTGGTGGCTGTTATGTACAGTGGGTGAGATGTGCACCTCATGTCTTTTGTGCCATTGGGATGTGTGCTGGGTGGTCACCCTCTTACACACATCTTTGCCCATCCATCTTTGGCTTATTATACTATGTTCCCCCTACATATATATAGGTACATAGGTAGGTAACAGGCTATCTGCCTGAAGGCATATATTAGTATGGCCAGAGTGTGCAGCTATCACCACATATGGGGTTAGTTCCCTAGGGCTCTGTGTAGTAGAGCTGATGAAGTGATCCATGGTGTGACAGTTCAGTTTCACATGCACTCATCAAGGCTTCTCTGGAAGAGTGTCAGTGAGGGACTCAGCTTAATGTAGGTTGGGAGTCTGTTCCAAAGCAAGGGATGTCTGTGAGTTAGTAATGTATCCCTCCAACATGTTCTATTTATTGTTGTGATGATGATATCCATAGAGCACGTGGCACAGTGAGCTTGGGTTTACTTCAGATAGCGCATGTATATCAGTTCTGCATTGGACATGGACCTGTCTTTTGGGCAGAGATTGCCTGAGTAGACAGTATGCAACAGAGTACAGATTGAGATAACTTCAGTCTTATTGCATGGGACAACTGTTTGAGGCCAGTAATCCTCTTGTTGAGGTACTTCAGTGGTCTTTCCAGCTGCTGAAGGTGCCTAGTCAGATTCATTGCAAGCATGCCATGATACTCTCTGATGGGTCTGATGACTGATGAGTACAGGGAACCTCCTTTAACCTACATGCAAAGACCTTGGCAATTTGTGGGAACATATACCATAATTTTCTAACCACTTTGTGAATGTGTTTCTGGAAGTAGAGATGACTATCCACATGCGTCCATAGATCCCTTATTATTACCTCCATATTTAGGGTTTTGGCACCTATGTGGTATTTGTATGACTGTAGCTCGAGGCCATAATTTTGACACCACATCTGTTTGACTGAGACCCTTTTTAAGGATGTCTCTGTTGTCCCAAACATCGATTATGACACCCTTTTTGCAGTCATCCCCAAACTTTGCTAACCATAGCCCTCATGTGTTTGACTGCATTTTTGAAAAGTATACACCAGACAGGAGGCGTCCCAGGACTGAGCCATGGGGGACAGCAGTTGTTACCAGCTTACAGTCCAACAGGGAGACCACAATTCTTACCTTGTGGGGTCTATCTATGCTCCAGTTGGCAATCCATCAGATGACATGTGTGTTTATGCACAGGTTGTTGATTTTGTGGATATGACGTGTGTGGAATGCTGGAAAAGGGCTTTTCAAGGTCTATGAAGGCCATGTGTAGCTCATTTCATTGATGTATGTCCTGGATGAATGCCTTGAAAACTGTCTAGCAGGTTTAGGAACCATGATCTGCCCCTGACCAAACCAAAATGGGTAGGGTTGGGTGTTTGTAGGCTCCCAATAGCTCTTTTTATGAGTTCCATAATGATGGACTCCATGGCCTTGCAGATCAGGCTTATTAGGCTTATAAGACAATAGTTCCCATGGTCTGTTGGGCACCAACACTTGTGGAGTGTGCCAAACATTGCTGTAACCCATTCAGAAGTTTCATATCCTGTACAGAGGGTGAGTCTCAACAGACTGTTCAGGTGCAGGGTCTGTTTGTTTTGGAGTTCACATGTGACACAGCCAGGGAAACCATGTCATCCCATACATACCATGTTTTTAGGTTTGGATAGAGCTGTTTAACCATTGTATATGTGATTTCTGGGTTTTCACAATCTTCAGGTATGGTAAAGGGCCCTTTTGTCAGTGAGAGGGGGGTAAATATGTATGAACCTGTCTGACAAGATGTTGGCAAAAGTGTGTAAGCATGCCCAGTATGACCTTTCAGTATGTTGTTGACTGACATTTGCTTTGTTTGTTTGTGTGTGAGCATGCCCAGTATGACCTTTCAGTATGTTGCTTACTGAAATTTGCTAAATTTGTTTAGGTGTGAGCATGCCCACTATGGGCATATATACTATATGTGTGTGAAAAATCAAGTTGGTTTTTACTTTAGGGCTCACCTTTGTGTAGTACATCGACAGGAAGCATGCTGTGCCTGCAGGGCCTCCATGAGTCAGTTTGCATAGACTTATCAACATTTCTACATACAGGGGGGACAGCTATTATTTGTATATTTCTACCTGGGGGGCACACCTGATTGTTACTGTGGGTGTACATAGGATGAGGGGTACACCTGACACTTATACACATTTGCTAGGCCTGCACTGCTATGTCAGGTACTCCATTTCAGTCTGTACTGCTGCCTATCGTACTGGCTTGAGGCATACCTCTGTACTACAGACCTTAGCTTCCAATTACATGCATATTAGTTTGTGACTTAATAGCCTACCCAAACCACATCACACTGCTTGGCCTGCTGTTATCTGTCTTCATAGGCCTGGGGGAGGTTACTCATATGCCTCTTCAGAGGGCATGATACAGCATTTGTTTGTGTTTGCATTTGTCTACAATTGTCCTGCTGGCTGTCACTGTTAGGTATGTGACCTCACCCAACTGGTATGTGTGAGTGACTTAAGTTGTGCCTGTGCCAGTTAAAAGCTCTCATGGCTTAGTGGTTCAATACTGTGACTATAGTGCACAGTATCCTGAGTTCGATCCCTGTCACTGTTTTTTATTTTCTGCTTGGCAAACCTGACTGGTGAAGGAACAGTAAACAGGTGTGAGCGTGTTTACCCAACTTTGCACAACTTTGCCCAAAATTGCCCAACTTTGCCCGACGTTGCGCTGTTTAGCGAGGTACACAGCTATGCCCAATTATATTTAAATATTCTCAATACTGATAAACTGTGCTTAGCAGTGCTTTATATTGCTTAAAATAGGGCACTCATGCCTCAGGTGGTGCTGCAGGGCTGCCTATGTTGGATGCACGTAGTACACTCCCTATACATGTTTGAAAACAGGTAGTGTCAAGCTAGGCATCCCTTTTACTGTATGTGTAAGTCAGAGAGAGGTGTCATTTCCAGGGATCCTACTGAGTTAGTGTATGTGCTATGCGTTGCCTCTTTGCCAAGGCCAGGGCATACTGGGCATGCCTCCTGCCTACTGGGGCAGGCTCAGGTTGTTCCTCCTCCGAGTCACACTGTGCCTGTGTAGGCCTTGGCAATGGTGGGGGGCTGTTTGGCCCTGCCCCATGCTGTTCCTGCTGCAGCTGTTTCTGCAGGATCATATTGTGTAGCATGGCACATACCATAACAATTTGGGTACATGTAGTTGGTGAGTACTGCAAGGCTCCACCAGATGTGCCCAGGCACTGGAACTGTGACTTGAGCATCCCAAACACATGCTCAGTTATGTTTCTTGTTTGTGCGTGTGCCTTATTATGGAGTTCTTGCTCAGGTGTGTGTGCATTTCTGATGGGTGACCATCAGGGATGTCCCCACTGGCAAATCTCTGGTACAGCTGTGTCAGATGCCAGCTGTGGGAATCATGATAGCTTCCAGGGCAGCCAGCACACACATTCATTATTATGCCCTGGGCATCGCACACAACCTGGCAGTTGATATAGGGGAAGCCCTTGCGGTTGATGTAGACCCTACCCCGCTCACTGGGTGGTGCTTTGATGCATATGTGCGTGCAGTCTATTGCACCCACTATGTCAGGGTACTCTGCTATTTGGTGGAAAAGATGCATATTGCTGGCCACTGCCTCACGGGAACTGGGAAAATATACATGGTCACCGACATGTGCTGACTTGGCATCCAGGAACTGGTGCAGTACCCTGGATGCTGATGCCTGCGAAATCCCCATCATATCACCAGTTGGTCTTTGGAAGGTACCTGTAGCTAGTATTCTTATGCCAACACATACCTTGGTATCCACTGGTATGGGTTCCCCTCGGTTGGTTCTGTGTGTGAGGTGTAGCCAGCACAGCTCAACAATTTGCTGCAGGAGGTCTCTGTCCACCCTATAGTACTCCACTATCTCCAGCTCATGTAGCCCCTGGTAGGTTACCCTGGATCTGTACACTCTTCTCCATCTCCTCACTGTGGGTTGCTCAGCAGCATTCACAACATCACCACCCTCAGCACATTGCATATGTTGGTTTATGATAGCAAGAGCAGCCCCTAACATTTTGTCTGACTTAAGCTTTTTAAGCTTTCCATCTTTGTATACTGCAGTGTTGCAGAGTTCTTGGGAAAAAACAGGGGAGCATGCTATTTGCAGAGTTTAAAGTGCTGGGCTGGGCTAGTCTGCTGCCTGTGTAATTGGCTGATTCTGATATAATTCACCTGGCAGCTCTGCTAGTTCTCCTTGGTTAACTTCCTACTACTTCTTTTCCTTCCTTTTCCCTTTGTGTTTCTGCCCGGGGCAGAGCTACGCAAACACGTGCACATGTGCGCACATGAGTGCACATGCTCTGTGCATGTTTGCAAGAAATTTCCGATATTTTAACAGTGTGCACCTTTGGTTTCAGGTTTTCAAATAGGACAACTGCAGGCATGCCTCTTGCAGTCTCTTGGGATTCACTATCCTTATCCTCATTTGCATAGGATTGCCTACTAATGCATGGTTACATCTCTCACACTGAGCTTCCCCCCTTAGTAACCACTACTCAGTGGTCATGTTGCCTTCAGCTTGCCATTCACCTGCATGGCAGGATAAGCTTTTTAGTGAAAATGCCTATTTTTGGCTATTTTTAAATTATTTTCTTGTTTTTTAAAGTGCCACACATTTGCACGGTGTTGCGCTATGCTTAAACATCGGAGATTGGGGAAAAAAAATTAGATTTTAATAATTTTAAACATTTATAAATGCCAATGGCCTTATATTTGGCCATTGGCATGCTTCTTCAACTGCATGCATCCTTTATTTGGAGCTGTCATAGCTCTGTTTAGCTATTTGCAGAACGGTACTCCGTTACCAACGGAGTACATTTCTTCAGAAAACACTAATCTTCCACGGACAGTTTAGTGTTTCCTGGATTGCAAATTTACCTAATTTGCATAGCTTTCAGCAGCAAATGAGGTAATTTGCATACCATGATGCTGTCTGCGCAAGAGTAGCTTTAACAGCTCTCGTGCATGCCTCTGCCGGCTGTACCTGGATTGCATGGCAGACATACTGCACTCTGTGCAAGCTTTCGTAAATCCGACCCTAGATTTTTTAACTCAAGAATTTGATTTGGATGAAACTTGGTTAGAGATGCAGGCTTTCAGACAATATCTTTCTAATAAACTTCTAATAAACTAGACGTGATTACACCGATAACTAAAGAATCTGTTCCAATACTGATAGATTACATGATACTAAATCTACAACAGAAGGTTTCAGATAAAGGCAAGCTTTCTCGCACAAAAATGAATCAGCTAACTAGGAAGTAGAACAAGCTGGTATCACCGGTTCAGCAAAAACGGGACTTCTGCCACAGTGTAAAGTTATAAAATCCTTCAAATTTTATTCACCAAATGGTTCGGTTGCTAAAAGCTGTAAAAGCCAAACACACACTAAATAAACGTGAAACGCAGCATGCGTTTTTCGTTCTCCTTAGTAGATGAACTTCTTCAGACAAAATACTATTTACAATTGCAACTTTTATATACAAGCAAGTGCTAGTAATTGGTACAATCAACAACCTATTAGTGTTTTAAAGTGCCAGTGCAATACATGATTTGCCAATTTGTGACCATAATTTTTAAAAGTAATTTTTTAAAAACAAAACGTTAAAAGTTCGTAAATCCTGATCATAAAACACAACATACAACAACAAAAATCGTATTTTACCCTAATCGGGTTGTAAACAAATCACATTATAAAGGTTTAAAAACAGGTTACATTAAACATAAACATAACACTCATATAAAGTTCTGGTTATTAACTTCATTTTTCCTACTTTTTGACTTCTTACTTTTTTTATATATACTTTTGGATGTACGTAAAGTATTTCACTATACTTAGGGGTACCTATATGTGTGTCTATCTAGTGTAGTACTATAAAAGATTATTACTATCCTCTAGACTGTTTTTCTCTCTAAGATCTAGACTCTTTTAAGTTCATATTGTACCTACACAGACAGTGTGGCTAACTGTTACATTACTCCTGAGCGTTGCAGCATGTTACTCTTTTCTCTCCACACACTGTTTTTACCTATCTTTTGTATAACTAATACTACTTCATAGTTAAACATACAACAAGCTAGTTTCTCCTTTACTTTTAAATTAATAGACAAATAATATTCTAACTTTCCTTTTTTCTTTTTATTTCTTTGTTCCAACACCAAGCCTATAATCTACTGTAATAATTCCCACCTTATCTCATAAGGTTTTTTAACTTTAATATGCATGCTATAGAGCATGTCTCATTAATACCTGGCCTACTACAGGCCGCTAACCTAAGTTGCCAGGCAAGTTCTTTTCTTTCCAATTCAAGTTTCAAAAAATTATTAGAGATGAAACCTTCAATTGTCCAGAAAATTACTTGAACTACTTCAATTCCATAGGTTCATAGCTTCATAGGTTGGTACTAGGCTATCATCCCAAGGGCCTATATAAGCCTAGCCAGCAAGGTTCCATGGCTTATGCCACCCAAGAAAGTTATTTTCCTGTGCCACTGTCGAGCAGTGACACAGAAGTGATCCCCGGGGTGTATTTTCTATTTCCCATCCACTCATCAAGATTTTTCTTGAAGAGTGCTAATGAAGAACTTTGCTTGACATAGATGGGTAACTTGTTCCAGAGTATAAGAAGTCTCTGGGACAGGAATCTATCCCTCCACCATGTCCTGTTTATTGTGGTGTCAAGGTTTAGGACCCTAGAGCATGTAGCTCGGAGGGATTGGGTTTCTTTAGTTGTAGCAGGTCCAACAGCTCTGGGTTTGACATAGCTTTATATGTTAGGTAGAGATCACCTCGGAGTAGGTGATATGCTACGGAGTAAAGCTGGAGTTTTTTGAGGCGGTCAGTGTAGGGCATTTGTTTGAGGCCAGTAATCCTCTTTGTGAGGTACTTCTGTGGCCTTTCCAGCTGCTGCAGATGTCTTGTGAGGTACATTACAAAAGGGACGTTGTACTCTATAATGGGTCTAATGAGTGAAAAGTAGATGGAGAACAATTGCCTCTTTTTTCCTGGATGAGAACCCTTTTATGATGAGGTGTGCCACGTAGAAGGACTTCCTGACAACTGTGGTGATGTGACTATCAAAGGAGAGACTACTGTCTACCTGGGTCCCAAGGTTTCTTATCATGCATTCAGCATTAAGTAGATTGCTGCCTATGTTGTAGTCCATGGGTACAAAGTTTTTACCAAAGGGGATGACACTGCACTTTTTGACACTGAGCTTGAGGCCATGGCTCTGACACCAGGCATCTGTCTCAGCGAGGCCCTTCTATAGGATGTCCACATCATTTGGGGACTTGACTATGGCTCCTAGTTTGCAGTCATCTGCGAACTTTGTTAGCCAGAGGCCTTCTGTGTTAGCCTGTACTTCAGAGAAGTAGATACCAAACAGGAGAGGTCCCAGGATGGAACCCTGTGGTACTCCACTTGTCACTGCTTTGAGGTCAGATTTGGAGTCTGCAACTTTTACAGTGTGGGTTCTGTCAGTGAGCCAGTTGGCAACCCATCTTGTGATGTAGGGATTTATACGTAGTTTAGTGAGTTTAGTCGAGAATCTCCAGGACAACAAGATAAAAGCCATATACCCATTAATCTGGAAAATATTACATATTATCCCCTTGCATAAGGGTGGTAACTCTAACTAATTATCAAACTATAGACCTATAGCCATATTATCCCCATAGGCAAAGATCATGGAGAAATGCATTCATAAGCAGCTGTTAAACCACCTAATAAAAAACAAATTAATAGCCAACTGCCAGCATGGTTTTAGACCATTTCATAGCACCACCTCTGCTCTCTTATCTTTCTCTGACTGTATTAATAAAAATTGCAACAATGACACTCTATCCTCAGCCCTCTTTATTGATCTTTCAAAAGCTTTCAATGTGGTTAACCACCACTTACTCATTAATATACTCAAAAACCTGTCTCTAGACACACTTGCTATTCAATGGTTCCAATCATACTTAGACAAACGACATCTGGCTGTCCTATGGGAGAACAATTTATCCTCCCACCTCCCAATTGCCCTTGGTGTCCCTCAAGGGTCCATATGGCCCTCTCCTGTTCTCTGTTTTTATAAATGACCTATATTCTGTTATACCTCAAGTTACTTGTATCCAATATGCAGATGATTCTATGTTAATATAGTCTGCCACCTCACCATCTGACCTACAGTCCCTAACCCAAAATGTGTTTAATACAGTCGAGAAATGGCTTCTACATTGATGCCTCATTCTGAATCCCCCAAAAACAAAACTGCTATTATTTACTCCCACCCGTAGGGCCACCCCACTTAATTTTAGTGTCACATCTAGCAATGGTACTATTATAGCTCTTGATTGCACTACTAAACTTCTTGGGCTTCTAATTGACAACAACTTTACCTTTGATTCCCATATTAATAGTACTATAAAAACAGTCAACAAAAAATGAGGATCCCTATACAGGATTAAATCATTTTTGACTCCACTAACCAGGACCACCATTGCCCATACCCACTTAATCTCTACCCATTCTCTATGCCTCACCTATATGTATGAAACTATGTAAAAACAACCTCAACAAGCTAGCAATCTCCTACAATAATATTGCCAGATTTGCAACAGGGTCTGCCTTCAGAGCCCATCATTGTGATAATCTTAATCAGCTAGGATAGCTAGAACTGCCAAATATAATATTATTTAACCAGTTAACAGTTGCCCACAAGATCCTGTACCAAGCTACTAACACACCAATACTTACTAACCTAATAACCCCCTATAACAACCTCAAGACCCTACACTCATCAAATAAACTACTTGTACAAATAGGTAAAGCTAACAATTTGGCTGGAGAATCCTTGTTCGCCAATACTATGGGCAAAACCTGGAACTCCCTCTCAAAAGACCTAACCAACATTACCTCTACACATTATTTAAAAGCAAATTAAAGCCATACCTTAAATCACAGTGGCTATGCCCTTGTTCTAACCCTGACTAACTACCTCAATTTTCTCAGAGTACTAATCACCATACCTGTATAAACTAGTTACTTTTCTGTTAACTACTAAGAGAGTGTATAAGCTACCTACCTTTTCTGTTAACAACAAAGAGAGCATTCTCATATATTTAATTTGTATTAGATAAATATTTGGATGGCTAATCATAACTGAAATGTACCATGATTCTGTTTACAGATATGCAACAAAATGTAATGAATGGGATGATTATCTGTAAATTTAGCTGCATTTGTAAATGTCACACATTATAAATGATAGTTTTTTATTTTTTTTGGAGCTTTTCTCCCCTAGCCTCCACTGAAAATGGACATATATGCAGTTGGACTAGCCCGATCAACAAATGTAAAATAAAATACTGGAATCAGCTTCTAAAACAACTTCCTCAATTAAATGGAAACTTTATGCCTGGAAATTCTTACACAGGTCCTTCTACACCCATCTAATAATGAGCAAAATTGATAAAAAAGATAACATATGTAAGAGATGTACCACAGAAATAAATGCTAATTGGGCACATATGTTCCATGATTGTATAAAACTGAAGGAATATTGGACATCAATTAATTTTCTACAGGCTTTTTTTTACAGATAATTTTACAATATCTAAATCCCTAATCCTCTTCCATACCCTCATACCAAAATGTGTTGAAAAGGTTACACTTCCCCTATTATGGTCAATTCTAGCAGTGGCTAGAAAGATTATAACTAGAAATTGGATACCATATACACCTCTTTCTTTTAATGAGTTTAAAAATGATTTGATAGAGGTATGTCAAATGGAACTAATGACTATTAAATCAATAACTTCTAGGAAAACAATTAGTTATAATATGTGATATACTTTACAAAGTTTGTTAAAAAAGACTTGGGACCTTTACAATGTATTATAGTTATGTTAGATGATGTATTAACCTGTGGATGTCTTTGTAAATAATTTTGTTGCTTTATGAATGTCAAAAGTTTCAGTTTGTTAACTGCTTGTATAAATTACTATGTTTTATTGAGTGTATGTTAAAACCAATAAACATGTTTAAAAAAATGATTAAATAGTATAAATCTTTAGAGCTAAGCCAGATTCAGTAAAATATAGGTAAAACACCCTACCACCTCATTGCTAGCTACAGATCCCCACCATGAACCAAGAGAAATACCCCAACTACTTGGACTTGCTTGACTCACTGTCTATGCAGCCAACTGTTTTGGTCATGGGAGATTTCAACTATCCTTCCATACTGGACAACATATATGAACAGAAATGCAATTACCCTCAGGTTCCTTGACTTTGTTATTTAGAATGCTCTGGAACAGCTAGTATGTACTCCCTACACGGTGCTCGAATGTCCTGCACCTGGTGCTCACTAACATTAGGGGTCACTGCACTACCCCCTATGTGTTGCCCTCCCTGGTGAGTTCAGACAATAAATCTGTCTTGTCTGAAGTAAATATCAGATTGGACAAACTGAAAAATTCTCCAAGGCAAACTTTAGCCTACTAAGCGAGGATATAAAAAGTTTCAATCCCCCCTGCTAATACATCCAACAATGACTCCTATGACGAGGAGCACACAAATGTCCTGTATAGACAATTTAACAACTGTAAAGATGTGGCTATACTTATCAGGATCAAAACCAAGTCCTCTTGAAGAAACAGGCCACCCTGGTGAAGCAGAAGTATAAATAGGTTACATAACAAAAGAAAAAATTGTTATCCAAGAATGAGAGGGAACTTACTCACCAAAGGAAGAATACCACTTACAGCTTAAACAAACAAATCAGATATCATTTAAAGCCAATTATGAGGCTAAATTATCATCTGTAGCTAAAGATAATCATAAGGCTTTCTTTAGCTATGTCTGAAATCATAAAGGGAATGCCCGGCTATGTGTCAAACTGACTGCGCATGGTAGTACTCACACTGAACCAAAGAAATTGCCAACCTGTTGCTGGACAGATTTGGTGAAAATTTCACCCCCCCATGTCCCCAGGAAACACACCCCAACCATCCCTGTCACCAGTCCACTACCTAGCATCTCCAAAGAGCAGGTCATATCCGCCCTTTCCAAGACCAAAAGCACAACCTCTATTGGACCAGATAACATCCCAGACTGCTTACTAAACAATCAAAAATAAGACCTAGTGGAACCACTTGGCACTCTCTTTAACCATAGCCTGAGCACTGGCTTTGATCCAGCAGAGTGGGAAACAGCAACAGTAATCCCCTTAAACAAAGTGGTTCCATCAACCAACTCTGAGAACCATAGACCCATAAGTCTAACCAGCCTTATCTGCAACGCCATGAAAATAATTATCATGGATCTTATCAACAAGAATAGGCAACCTCCAAAATCTTGACATGACCCAGTTTGGTTTCATTAAGGGAAGGTCTTGTTTGTTAAACCTTGTGGACTTCTTTGAGAATATTACCAAAGCCCTAGATGAGGGCAAAGCAATTCGTATCACCAATCTTGACTTAGCCAAGGCCTTCAACACAATCCCCCACTCAAATATCATTGAGAAACTCTCCCATCTGGGATTAACCTACATGCCATTAGATGGGTAGCAAACTAGGTCACAGACAGCATACTGTCAAAGTTGGGGAGTCCACATCCACCAGTAGACCAGTAACCAGTGGTGTACCACAGGGATCTGTGCTGGGCCCAATACTATTTGGAATCTACTTCTCAGATGTCCAGGCAAAAGTAGATGGCCTGTGGCTTAAAGAGTTTGCAGATGACTGCACACTAAGTGCACCAAACCACCAAGTAGACCAGCATAAGCAGTATGGAGTAAATATATTCCTTTATTAAACGTACAAAAACAGACCGGTTTTGGCAAATGTTGCCTTCTTCAGTGTAGGACAAGACAAACATGTCCCATCCATCAATCATTATATATAAGCCTCCAGCCAATAAGGCGACAAGCTTCATGAATATTAATGATATGAAAAGAAAAAAATATATATTTTTTTAATCATGACAAAATATTCATTACATTGGTCAAAATTTACAATTATTGTAAGGCCATAGAATGAATCATCAGAGCAACACAGGCTGGCAAATATAAAAATGTAAACATATAACAAAAAAACAATAAAAATAATGAAAGATAAACAATCCAAAAACTGCAAAAAATTGCAAATAATTCATGTTGATCATGAAAATGTGGAGAATATGCATGAAAATATACAAGAAATAACCATATAATCAAAGTATAACACAGTTCCCATACAAAAAAGCATGGAAAAGCTTTTATACTGTATGTAATGAAACAATCATCTTAAACTGGATATACAACAATAAATGGCATCAATCTCCATATAGTAAATATCCATAATACCATTAGTGAACATGATTACCTATTGGTAAATAGCACTAATCAATCACTCAAAACAAGATATCTAGGGACAAGTTAATGTGACACATATATGAAAAAGTCTTATTACCAACATAGGTCAAAAGCTTGTGACATATTGGATATATAGGTTAAGATGTTATAACTATAACATCTAGAACACCTAAAGGTGGTCATTGAGACCAGGGTAAAACAAACCCCCCAATGTAATTATCCAATGTTTCTCTTTATGATCTAATAGGCCGTGCCAACCTTGTTTATTGGTTCTGTCGCCAGAAATACGATCAATAATCATGAAATCGAATCTGGCCTGTGGATGTTTAAGTGTATGTTGGTACAAAGCACTAGTCTCCTTGTGATTTCTAATGTCACTATGATGTTCGTTCATTCTGGATCTTAATATCCTAGAGGTTTGGCCCACATAGAATGCACCGCAATGACAAGATGCTAGGTACACTACCCAATCGCTACTACAGTTACCAAAAATTTTGATGTTAAATATCTTACTGGTGTTGCGACTAGAAAATTCTTTAGATTTGGGCATATATGAACAAGAACCACAATGACCGCAGGGAAAAGAGCCAAAAAGCTCATCACCATGTAATGTCAGTTGTTTATGAATAGTACCTTCACTAGCCATATGTTTATAGTGTGACAAGTAAGAGCCCAAGGTTTTACACCGCTTGTATGAAAATCGACATTGTGGACCCAACAATGATCGTAACCTATCATTAGCCAGTAAAATATTCCAATGTTTGTTGATAATATTCCTGATCATGTTAATATTTCTTCCATAAGTCGTAACGAACCTGACCTGGGTACCAGATATATTCTTGTTTTTATTTTTGTATTGCAATAGTTGTTCCCTGTCTATACAATTGGCCCTACATCTGGCTGAAGTGATGTCATGTTGGTCATAACCAGGAGATGGACGTCTGGCGACGTTATCTGGACGACTGCTGGTTAGTGTGGCGTGCGGATGTGGGTTACTTGCATGAATTTGTGGAATACTTAAATGATAATGTATGGGGACTGGAATTCTCTGTGACTCATGATAAAAATACTGTCAACTTTTTGGATGTCATGGTATTTAGGAATTCTGATCACACCTTATCCACGAAGGTGTTTCGCAAGTACCCACAATATAATACTTTGCTTCATGCTTCTAGCTTACATCCCCGTCACACTATTAGAAGTATTCCTGTGTCTCAGTTTATACGCATTAAATGTCTCAGTTCTAAGGATGAGGAATACCAACTAGCCAGCATGGATCTCAGTCAGAGGTTTGCCAGTAGAGGTTATGACCAACATGGCATCACTTCAGCCAGATGTAGGGCCAATTGTATAGACAGGGAACAACTATTGCAATACAAAAATAAAAACAAGAATATATCTGGTACCCAGGTCAGGTTCGTTACGACTTATGGAAGAAATATTAACATGATCAGGAATATTATCAACAAACATTGGAATATTTTACTGGCTAATGATAGGTTACGATCATTGTTGGGTCCACAATGTCGATTTTCATACAAGCGGGGTAAAACCTTGGGCTCTTACTTGTCACACTATAAACATATGGCTAGTGGAGGTACTATTCATAAACAACTGACATTACATGGTGATGAGCTTTTTGGCTCTTTTCCCTGCGGTCATTGTGGTTCTTGTTCATATATGCCCAAATCTAAAGAATTTTCTAGTCGCAACACCAGTAAGATATTTAACATCAAAATTTTTGGTAACTGTAGTAGCGATTGGGTAGTGTACCTAGCATCTTGTCATTGCGGTGCATTCTATGTGGGCCAAACCTCTAGGGCATTAAGATCCAGAATGAACGAACATCGTAGTGACATTAGAAATCACAAGGAGACTAGTGCTTTGTACCAACATACACTTAAACATCCACAGGCCAGATTCGATTTCATGATTATTGATCGTATTTCTGGCGACAGAACCAATAAACAAGGTTGGCACGGCCTATTAGATCATAAAGAGAAACATTGGATAATTACATTGGGGGTTTGTTTTACCCTGGTCTCAATGACCACCTTTAGGTGTTCTAGATGTTATAGTTATAACATCTTAACCTATATATCCAATATGTCACAAGCTTTTGACCTATGTTGGTAATAAGACTTTTTCATATATGTGTCACATTAACTTGTCCCTAGGTATCTTGTTTTGAGTGATTGATTAGTGCTATTTACCAATAGGTAATCATGTTCACTAATGGTATTATGGATATTTACTATATGGAGATTCATGCCATTTACTGTTGTATATGCAGTTTAAGATGATTGTTTCATTACATACAGTATAAAAGCTTTTCCATGCTTTTTTGTATGGGAACTGTGTTATACTTTGATTATATGGTTATTTCTTGTATATTTTCATGCATATTCTCCACATTTTCATGATCAACATGAATTATTTGCAATTTTTTGCAGTTTTTGGATTGTTTATCTTTCATTATTTTTATTGTTTTTTTGTTATATGTTTACATTTTTATATTTGCCAGCCTGTGTTGTTCTGATGATTCATTCTATGGTCTTACAATAATTGTAAATTTTGACCAATGTAATGAATATTTTGCCATGATTAAAAAAATATATATTTTTTTCTTTTCATATCATTAATATTCATGAAGCTGGTCGCCTTATTGGCTGGAGGCTTACATATAATGATTGATGGATGGGACCTGTTTGTCTTGTCCTACACTGAAGAAGGCAACATTTGCCGAAACCGGTCTGTTTTTGTACATTTAATAAAGGAATATATTTACTCCATACTGCTTATGCTGGTCTACTTGGTGGTTTGGTGCATTTGGTTTGGACCGTGCATTTCCCCCTTGCATGGGATTCGGTTGGTTTGTTCTGCACACTAAGTGCAATCATTGAGTCCCCCAGTGATGTTAACATATTATAAAAGGGTCTAACGCAGACTAATGACTGGTGCCAGAGCAATGGTCTAAAACTATATGCAAAAAAGTGCATCATTATCCACTTTGGCAAAGAAGTGGCTCCTGCAAATTACATTATAGATAACACCTCTCTAAGTCAAACACAGTGGTGAGAGACATGGGAACACAGGTTGACAGCAGTTTAATCTTCGATCACCGTATCTCCACAGTGATAAGAAAAGCCTTCTATATTGCTCATCTCATAAATAATGGCATTCCATCCAAGACTGAGAATGTTATAACACATCTATACTCAACCCTCATCAGACCATTAATTGAGTACAATGCTCCCTTTTGCATGTACTTCACCAGACAACTGCAATAACTGGAGAGACCACAGAGGTTTCTAACCAATAAAACTGAGGGCCTCCAAAACATGACCTACACAAAAAGACTGAAGGCCCTGTCTCTTTAACAGGCTGCTAACAGGTGACTTGTGCCTGGCCTACAGAGTGATCTCTGACCCTGCCTTAATGGAAGTGCTGCATATTCATAGATCAAATGGGACAAGAGACACTCATTTCACGGATCTCAACGTAGCCTGTGACATAAATAGACCATAGTGGACAGACAGATATGGCTCACAGAGATTGCCACTACTTTGGAATAAACTCCCACTTCACATGAAGCAAAGCCCCTCAATGACCCTATTTAAGCACAACCTTGACAATTGGATGGGAGACTGTAAAGTCACCCCAGGGGTGGTACCTATATGCCTCATGGACAGGGGCAGTCAATGCTAATCACTGATTAGCTCTGTTAACAATGACCTTCTAACCATGGTCAAGTAGGGAACAAGGATATTACATGGCTAGGGTTGTTAAAGCCCTAGGACCATTAGGCTAGTAACTTCTTATGAACCTCTGAATTTGAAGAAAAGATGAAGACCCTAGATGAAGCAATTATTTCTTTATTATTTATTTATTTTTTGCATTTTGTTAACCAGTGAACTGCTCTATGGACCCTTTTCAGCTATTTCCTGGACCACATGGCAAAAAGATACATGATGGTAAAAATAATATTAAAGGTTTCAGTTGCTTGAAGCACAATTTTGTATAACAAGACAGTAGAATTTTCTAAATATAGCATTTGAAAATTGATAAATCAATAACTTTGGACAGAGTACGGGTTACAGATTAACTTCAGTACAAAATAATCATGATGTAAACACAGAACATATTAGTTAGAAATATAGCTGTTGAAAACAGGTGTTGTGACACAACTCAGAGTGTGCTGTGATATACAACTTAGTGCACAGAGTCAGACAGTTCCAGTGGCATAGAGGACTTAAAGCCCTTACTATAGCCTAAAGACCTGGGTTTAAATAACTACCTGTTATTTAACAGAGCTAGATGGGATGCTGAACCTGCCATCCTGGTAAGTAGAGTGGTATTTTGGAGGAAGAAGGAAGAATAAATATGAAATGGGTGTCACCATGTTGTACTCTAAGCCAATAATGGATGGTAAGTTTAATTGTTCAAGTGCATAGTGTGTATTCATGTAAGGGGAAGACATCACAGTCCCTACAGTGATGTAGGTCACATGCACACCCCCTCCCCCCGACAAGTGGAAAGGTTAGACTAATATGGTACAAATGCCCACATGATTAGGATGCTGGCAAGTACTATAACAATCATCACAGCTGCTTGAAATATGCTCCTCTCAGATGGATCTCATCCTAGTGGATGTGGGTGGATCTCCATGACCATGGAAAAAGTGGATTCAAGTCCAGTATAGAGTGTCTCAAAGGTCATCAAGCATGGAGACAAAAATAACCAAGAAAAAAAAAAAAACAAATATACACAGTTTGTCAATTGAAAGAACAACTAGTTAGCAAAAGCAAAAACAATCAGCGATGACTTCACTCCACAAAGTATAATATTCATTACCTTACAGTGCATAACATCCTTGTATAGCTTTTGACACCTAACTAACTAAATGGGTTATCTAACAGTATACTATTGCTGTCACTAAAGTATTTTTTCTAAATGTAAAACAGAACGACCAACAGAATAACACACTAGCTGAAGATAAAAACGTGTTTTATTACCAAACAAATAAAATAGGTAAGCGCTTTCACTTTTGCTTAATCAGACCATATACACAGAGAGAGGAGCAAACTTTACTTATAGGCAATCCAATTACTAAGCAATCATATGCTAAGGGTCCCAGTTAAAAGAGAAAGACATAATAAAACCACAACTTGTGTAAAATTGTATACATATCTGCAGAAACTGCATACAGAAAAAATGCATACAAAGAGAAATTCAACATGCAGGAGAACATCAATGTTATAAAACAAACACATAGAGACAAAATATAAAAACAAAAATAAGCAAAGAATATAAAAAAGTCCTTTAACTCTTAAGACTATGGCCCTTCAGAATGGGTTTAAGTGGGACTTTCTCGTTAAGCCCACTACCCCGATCAGCTCTCAGTCTTGTCATCCATCTAACCTCCCTGGTTTCAGTTAGGTTCCTGATGTCACCACCTCTAATGCTGGGATACATTCTGTCAATAACCATGAACCTGAAGGTGTGTCTGTTGTTAGTATTGTGAAACTGATGCATAGCTCTTAGCAAATTTGCTTATGAAGACAAAACCAAGAAATAATAGGGGCACAGGCCAAAAAACAAGTACAAATTTTAAATATTGCTCTAATTCACATTAAAAGTTAATGCAACAGGTTTTGCAGTAACATACATTTTCAGAAAAATAAGAAGCAAGAAACTCTAAAGTCTACATTTTTGACTGATTAATCCTCAATGATTACCAGAAAATCAAAGTATTTATGCAAAACAGAACATAAATAGGAAGCAAAAAATCAAGGACATTGTGCAAAATCAGACAGGAGATCTATGTTTTAAAGCAAAAGACTCACTGGAACTATTTTAATACCAGTGTTTGCCCTTTTAACTTTAGATTGGTCTGACTGTACTAAATTTATATTCTCCAAGACAGTCCGGGGGAAAGCAGAAAACAGAAGCACACAATAAAAAGCTTCAAACATCAATGAATGTGATAGCACCAAGGTTTAAAGCTTTGACAATTCATTCCCTGTAGTCCAGGGTATAAGGTTTGATTCATTCTGCTTCAATTTGCCTACTCTCTATAACTCTGAGCAAGTAACCTAACAGAATGTGTTTCTGGGTCACTCCTAAAAGGGGCTATTTGTGTCCAGTGGGCTAAGTCAGTCAAATTAATTAAAATAAATACATAAACAAACAAATGGACAGGAGTTCTGTCTTCAGGCTAATAAAAATGTGTCGTACTACATTTAAAAACATAACTTGCACACTAACAGTGTTAGAGTAATGTTAAAACAACAGTCTGGTAAATAATTATCAATCCATGTTATACTGTCCCTTTCAAAAGATGACTCTTAAAGGAGCAGATTGCTTAAATCTAACCAGACCTTCACACACCTGAACATACTTCTTTCCTGAGATAGTATTCCCATCAGTATTTACAATTCAGTCAAATATTGCGTCAGTACTCTTGTTTCTGTGCCATGACAAAGTTAACATATCCCAGTTAAGGCATCAATACATTGGGAAGTTGTTTTATACTTATCTACTGTCAGAAAATACATTCTGTGGGAAAAAAAAACTCTGAAAATAATTGCATACATTTGAGAACAGCCAAGACTAATGCTGGGAAATAGCACTGCATAGCAGAACCTACTCTCTCCTCCCTGTTTCTACAGTCCAAACTCTCTCCGAGGATCAATGACTGACAATGTCAGATGGCCATGCTTGATGGGGAAGGGAGTATTATATACTGCTGTAAAATCTTGAGTAGGTCCACTATCTCCTTCAATAGGTAGTCCAAAATATTAATTATTCACCAACATAACACGCAAGAGGAAATATTATCAAACTATATACAGCAGAAGTTAACAGCTGTCATTTTTTCTTGTTATTCTTATTTTATGAAATACACTTGTCCTTGTTTTGTTTCTAAAGATGTCTTCCATAACATAACAATTGCTCAAAACAGACAACAATGTTAACTACTGCTGCCTATAATTCATGCTATATATTGTTTAATACAATAATGTTAAGTTATCCTGAAAATCAAGATACATTTATTTCATTCACTGTTGGTGCAACCCATCCAAGTACTGCAGCTCTATGTAAAGATGGAAGCCATATCTGGAATGAAAGACCAAGCTTATCATTGAAGAAACTATGGAAAAATGGTCCTGTGAGAAAGCAGGTTTCAGGGCCATGATTACAATCGTTTGCCTTCTTAAAATTATCTGGACTATTTAATTTAAGAAGTTCTTTGAAGTTCAAGCCCACTTTTACAACATTAGGTATCCTACCACTTACATACTTGTCAAAGTACGTAGTGTAGGGTTGCCACCTTTTCAAATGCCCAAAGTGGGAAATTTTTTGTACAAACATCAGATTTTGCAAGGCAAAACATACCCACAGCCAGTACAAAGGATAGAACTTCACTTTTTTGCCTAAATAAATGCTTATTCTTGCAACATTTTAGTTGCTTATTCTGTTTCTTCTAGCATTTAGGTGTTTCAGAAACATAATAACTGTTTTATGCAACTATTACATTAAATATAGGAAATATGTTTATCCTAATATCTCAGGACATTTGCCACTTTTTCAATTTTTATGCAAGACACAACTGCCCAGAGAGGGACTGTCCCTTGCAAAGTGGGACAGATGGTAACCCTAACATAGTGGCCTTTGCAGTCAGATTCTGTCCTGAGGTGCACTGATCCCATAAAAGTAGATTTTTTAAGTAAGTTAATTGCCTTGCTTTCAGTCCACTCATTTTTCAATGAACTGGTTCGATTGCTGTGGATCTATACTACAAATATTACATGTCTAGCTGAAGAAATTACACAGCTAATTTTGTTTGTGTCTTTTGGCTTTTCCTGGTAAGAGGTTGCCACAGCAGAACTCCGGTCCGTTAATGATTGGTAGTTGATTTTTACGTGTCAAGTTACCAGCCCTGACACACAACCTTCAACAAAGGTACGCCCATTCATGCATATCTCCATGCAGAAGATGCTCTAGCTGAGAATCGAACCAGACAGCGTCTTACTGTGAGGCAACAATGCTACTGCAGCACCACCACCGTGGGAGAAATTACACAGCTAATAGATTGCTTTAAGGCACTTTTAAAACTGCTTTGTATCATTTTGAGTAAAATCAAAAGAACATGGCATGAATCACCTCATCATGCAATATATAAAGTGATGACAAATTCAGAACACAAATGAATTTACCGTTGATTTGGCCAGTAGTACAGCATGATTCACTATAGGTTCATAAGGTCTCCCTTTCCTTACAAGACTTTAGATTTTTTCTTAATATTTTGCAGAAAGAATCAAACATCAACATCTTAAACTTATAAATTCACTATTTTATACATATATATATATATATATATATATATATATATATACACACACACACACACACACACACACACACACACACACACACACACACACACACACACACACAAAACTGTTTGCTGCTTTTAATATCAATAATTTTGACTAAGTAGTTGTTTTCCCCAGGTTCTGAGTTGCATCTGTGGTTCTTACCCATATGCAAGAAAATCCTTTGCAACTGGCAGACTTATTGCAAATTAATAACAGTGCGTCACACCTGTATGACATTTCTCCAAATCCTAATCTCTGATTAACAAGTTACTGTCTGCATATATCAGTATTTCTTCTGTGCTAATTCTTTCAATAAGACTGGATGCAGACTCTCAGATTATTAATAACATTGATGCAGTCTTGTCAACTAGAATAGTCTCCAAAGGCTTTATGTCACAGATGAAATGTAAAACCATCTCCACATACTGTAGTTTGCTTTTCTGTCATCCTGTCCTAAACAAGTCCACGTGCATAGTCCCATTCTGCAGCCAGAATACTCCATGCACATGTTATTACTCATGGGTTTTACAAAAGGTAATTAATGGTGGCTTTTTATTTGCATGCCAGCCTATATCCCACAGCAGTAAAAAAGAGGTTAATACACAAAAGAAATCTGTTCTGCTATCTATCTCTCTGCTCAACCAGTAGTAACAGCCAGATGTAGAAGACCATGTAAGGTAATAGTAATTCTAAAACAATAATTTCAGAGACCTGCATGATCTATATATCCCATTTACTCATCTCTAAATAGTGGTGTCTGAATTTTACATCCTCTGTAAATATTTGGAGACTGGAATGTGGGCATCCAAAATAATATTTCTGATTCTACCAGTCACACGGGTGGGACATTATTGAATATGACCACTGTAACTTCATGTTTGACTAGAAATATGGCAATCAGTGACTTTACTCATGAAGTGATTGCAGAGTTTACAAACATGCACATACCTTCTAACCCTTCATTTTAAGTAATCCTTTGCCTACAGTACTCAAATTAGACTTGCAAAGATCAAATAGACAAATCCAAGAAAGAATTTGTATAGCTCTGCAAGGAAGCAACAACCCAGATACTGCATGGTGATTGGTCCAGACAGTAATGAGTAAAAACAAGCCATTGGTAGGTCATACCAGGAAGTGTAAGTGTTAGGTTTTCATTATTATTAATTAGTTTCCTGAAGTACAACTCTGATCATTTTGGCTTGATTCTTGGTCAGTTGCTGAGTTGATGATTGCAATTCCATAGGATTCACTGGAGAATTCCAATTACAAAATACTAAACCAAATTCCAACTAAAAATGCAAAGTCAGACTTTGAAAGTATGTTAGTAAACAGTAAATCCTGGAATCAAGGAGCCTCTATCCTCAACAATCGGAACAGTGAGGGATGTACACAATGAGAGGATAACAGGTACACACACACACACACACACACACACACACACACACACACACACACACACACACACACACACACACAGATCACAGTCAGTCTGAGGCTGGTTTCTCCTTCTTTTTTTAGAGTCCCAATAAGATTCCTCAATGGCACAGCTATAGGGTTGAGATCTCAGCTGAGTGGCCAAGCATAAACCTCCAGCACGCTCTCTGTCCAATAAGTGATTTGTGTCCCTGTCCTAGTAGCTGACACACACACACACTTTGAGATCTAATTTATACACAGACACACACCCGGGAAAGGCTGGTACAGGTATATAAGCTATGCCCCCTTCTGCCCAGACTATAAGGCAGTACCAGCTGCCACCAGCCACTACTTATCAGCTACTTAAGGCCCTTACAAAGGGTGACCAATACTACTGTGTAATGTTACTATTATCCAAATGGTAAGTGTGACCAAGACTATGACTATTTAGGAGTGGTCTATACAGTGTCACCAAATACATATACAAGTACCCTAAGAGCTTAAATATGTGTCACAAATATCAGCCACAAAGATAGGTTTAAATATATTTAATAATAAATAATGAAAGAACAAGACAATACTCAATCAACACAGTAACTACAGAGTTCAGAATCACAGAAATTTCAATTAAAACAACATTGTAGTACAGTCTCAAATAAATATAGAAAACATCTAAACTAGTCTTTACTATATTCCTGTCTATATCTAAGAGAGATTACTGTAGCCTGGTTATTTACTATTAGCAAGGTAAGTGCTGATTTGAGGATGTTTCCAGGTCCAAGATAAGATACAAAATGCATAGTCTCTGAGAGAGTTCCCAAATTAACATGAAAACATTACTGCTGGGTTATCCTAGATGACATCACTCTTTGTCACCTGCCTTCGATTCCCAGGCTAGCAAAAAATTAACAAAATTTAACATTTCTCTGTGAAAAATACACATCTCTCAGATGTTTCCTCAGAACTGGAAATTGCAAAACAATTAAACACATTTACATTTGAAGCCTAGTAACTATTTGTGTTTCAAAACAATAGGAAAACCTCTAGATCTAGACATTGTGCCTGCTTGCTGATCTAAAACTGAGATAACACAATCATAAAACACTTTACTTCCAACTTGTTTTCTTGAAGGTTTGCAAGTTAACTCTGTATGTTCCAGCTTCTATTATTAACACATACATTTGCAGAGGCATAGCGTTTATATACATTTCTGTTCTTTTCCAGTAGAGTACTCTGTGGTTACATTCTTGAAGCTCAGTACAAAATGTATAGTTCTTTTACATTTGTAAGACAAGCATATGAATCATATTACTATTCACAAATGACATATGATTATTTACAAAATTCCAGACAGCTAGGCTGGCAGTGTCGCATTTCTATATAAATCATATTAATATTTTCAAGTGACATATAATTATTTATAAAATTACAGATAACTGGACTGACAGTATTTCCCTGGTGTCACACGATTATTTAAATATAGTCTTAAAATAGGCTTTGTGGAACATGAATGCAGGACCGCAACACTCATCCTCAGTCATAAGGGAGGACCTTCAACAGATCCTTCAAACTACAGATGTATTAGTCTTATTTGTAAAGCCATGAAAAGAATTATCATGGAAATTTTCAACAAGGACATAAGGGAGCTCCAGACACTATATCCATCCCAGTTTGGCTTTATCAAAGGAAGGTCATGCTTTCTGAATCTGATGGACTTCTTGGAAAAAGGTCACTAAGACAATGAATGAGGGTAAAATGATGATATATACTGCCTACCTAGATCTGGCTAAAGCATTTTATACAATACCCTACCTAGGTATTGTCAACAAATTTATGGAACTAGGTATAAATCCTTTTATAACACATTGGATAGCTAGCTGGCTAACTAATAGGACCCATGAGGTTAGAATCAAAAAAACCTTCTCCACAAAAAGGCTGGTCAGTAATGGAGTCCTCCAGGGCTCTGTGCTGGGGCAAGTTCTCTTTGGCATGCACTTCTTGGATGTCAAAGCCAATAGCAAAGGCCCTTGGCTGGCTACGTTTGCAAATGATTGCAAACTGGAAACAGTCATTAAATCCCCACAAGTTGAGGACACCCTTCAATGAGGTCTAATGCAGACAAATGCTTGGTGCCAAAGCTATGGCTTAAAACTCAGTACCAAGAAATGCATTCTAGTACCTTTTTGGAAGTCTTCATACCAGGTAACTACATCGTTAATAAAACAACCATAAAAGTTAATTAATTAGTCGGGGATCTGGGAACTCATGTAGCTAGTAACCTAGCATTGACCAGCATGTGTCCAAGGTAGTAAGAAAATCCTTCAATGCTGCTTAACTTATAAGCAAGAGCATGGCATTTAGGTCCAGAGAGATCATCATACCACTGTACGTGGCTCTCATCAGACCCATCCTAGTGTATAATGCCCATTTCAGTATGTAACTGACCAGTCACATTTAGTAACTGGAATGTTCACAGAGGTTTCTTATAAAAAGAATACAGGGAGTAAACACAATGTCATATACTGATCGCCTGAAATCCCTTTCTCTTTACTCAGTATTATACAGACTTCTGAGAGGTGATCTTTGCCTGGCATACAGGACATCCCTGGACCCTGTTTTGATGAACCTTTTGGACATCCACAAAATAAACAAAAATCAGAACTACAAGATGAAAATATCTAAATATCTAACTTTTGCTTGTGACATAAATAGGACATGTTGGAGAGACAGATATGTTTCTTAAAGTATTCCCATTCTCTGGTTCAGGCTCCCCATGCATGTGATGCAGAGTTCCTACCTATCCCTTTTTAAGCACAGCTTGGACCTAAGGATGGGTAATCAGAAATGTACCCCTGATCAGGCTGCTATGCCTCTGATGGACAGATGCAGTCAGTAAATAAACACCTGTATAAATCAAGTTTATGGGTCACATCTGGGTTGCAAGGTTAGGTTTGTAAGGGCCCCAGTGGTTGTTAGCTTAATATCCAGCTATGAACCTAATGATGTTAAGCAGACTCTGGTAGGTGAGTAAAGCTGAAAATGTTGTTTTTGGTATGTGAAGTAAGTTTGCATTCTGTGTTTTGATAGAAGGGTTTTGGTTATCAATGCATAGTCCAGTCTAGTCTAAATAACATTTTCTGTTTCGTAGGACACTTTTAGTTGATTTAGGATTTGTCTAGTTTTCTGCATGTTGTTTAAAGGTTTTTTTTTTTTTGTCATTAAGAGGCTTAGGCCACCCCTGGAAAACAGGAAGTCTTATCTACCATTTCATCCCAGGCTGGCACACAATGCATCCCCTTTGAGTGACAGCAACTAACTGTCCAATTGTTAAAGCTAATTATCTTGACTTATTTTAGAATGTAAGCATCATTTTTGGTGAAGGCAAAATACTATTCAAGTTCAGTGTCTTTCTTGACTCTAATACATGCACAGTAAGTTGCTTTCTGCATGTACTGCTGGGTGAAGCACCTCTAGTCAATTACTCCCACAGAGGCTATCACTAGGCTATAGTCATACTTGCCTGGGTTAAGGGACCCTAGAGCGCATTGGGACATCAAAGATCCTTGCACTGGATATACATCTTGCAGTCACCCTCTTATTTTCCAATCAGGTAAGTGTGGAGTCTGCATGCCTAACTGTGGAGTCACTTCTGGCAAAAACAATTTCCCTGTGAGGTAGTAGAGCTAGAGGGCTTTAGTCGTAGGCCTGCTTTCCTGATGACTCTCGGATGATATGTGAGGAATTGCAGTATGTGGGAGTGGACAAGGAGTAGATTCTGCTGGCTGTGCTGAAGGCTGAAACCTTTTTGAGAGTGTTCTAGTAGGCATTGGAATTTTTTCTTATAGCTTCAGCATTAGTTATGGGTATATTGTTATGACTGTGAGTGTATGATACTAAAAGATTTTTTTTTTCATGTTTCTTAGATATTTACATTTCTTGTAATTAGTGAAAACAGTGAGCAGTTGGTAAGCATAAAGTGGTTGCTACACTGCCTTAGAACAGGAAATGCAATCAGACTGGTCACAGATGAGGTGAGATCAGACTGTTGAGCCATGTTGTCAGAGAGTGGAGGACAAGGACTGCCTGTAGCACTCAGAGGTTTGAATGGAACTGCTATTGCAGAACCTGAAGATTTATCGATGAAATATTTAGGATGATAATTTGAAGTTAGGTTCAGTCCTGGCTAATCTAGCAGTTCCTAGTGAAAAGACAGATCTAGGTTTTCCAAGAATGATAAATAGAGGTAATTTACATATTGGTTACTACATCATTACTACTAGTGTTTTTCTCACTGTTGCTGCATTTAGATAGGAAATTTTACCCCTTTGCTTATTCTCTCACTAGAAGCAAAACAATAGCACCAATCCCAATTAGTTCCTGAAAAGCAGGTAGCAGGCTTTTTGGTGATCAGCAGTCTAACAGTTAATTGTTATAGCTTTCTCATGGTAGATGGCCTGGATAGCACATACTTCAGCTCACTGAAAGACAGCTAACCTTTACAGTGGTCCAAAACAAGGCCAATCATACACACTGCCCTGTTAGTGAAAGTCAGGAATAAATGCCCCCATTAATGTTAACAGCTACAAGTATCTTGCCAGGTGGGGTGAAGTGAAAATTAAGTTTTAATGAGGAGGTCAAAGCTAGAATCAAAGTAGCTGCAGCGAACTGGAATAGAGCATCAGGGGTAGAGTGTGACAGAAAAATACCAAGGAAGTTGAAAACTAGGCTGTGCAAAACAGTGTTTTGACCACTACTTCTGTACAGTACAGAAGCATGGGCAGTGAATTTAAAACAACTGAGGCAATTACATGTGATGGAGAGGAAGTGTCTGAGATGGGAAAGATGAATAAATGATGATATCAGACCATCAGCTAAAGTTGCTCCAATTGCAGAGAAGGTCAAGTTACCAGGAAAGCAGAAGATGCATTGCTGAAGAAGACTTGGAAGAGTGACAGGAAGACTGCAAGAGGAAACAAGATTGTCCAGCAAAGAGATGGATGGATTGCATGAGAATGGACTTATGACAGTCAGGCATGGCTGCTGAAGAAGGGAGGAAAGTGGCATTGAACTGAAAGAGGTGGCGATAGTTGATGCCATACCTTGACCCCATGTAGAAGAATGGGAGAAAAAGTGAGTAGATGATGTTGATGATGATGACGATGATGATAATGATGATGGTCCTTCTCTCCCTAGGAGGAAAACAATAGCACTAATCCCAAGCTGGCCCCCGTGAAGCAGTCTTCAGGCATTCCTTTGAATATGAAGGCTGCAAAGTAATGCCCCTGTGCTCTTTTTCTCAGCAGGAGCAAAACAGAATCATTAACTCCTGGGAAGTGGTTTGTGTAGTTCCAGAGAACTGGCAATCTTGTTTAGTTGTTTGTGATTTTTAAAAAAGTAGGATTGAAGAAAATAGGTTACTATTCTAGGCACTGCAGTGAGCTGTAAACAGTGTGAAGAGATTTAAACAGTGTGAAGAGATTTAAATTGGAAGGGTTAGGGGAGGGCCTTACTAGTTTGAACTTCTAATGTTGACTAGTATGACCAGGCAAGATAAGAGTGGGATAAACTTCTAAATTCAAATGTATAGAAGAGGTGGTCCACTCTAGAACCACTGAGTTTAAAAGCAGAACAGAAAAAGAGTGGGTGGGAACTTAGGAGCACAACTTTTCCTGTTCTGCATACCATAAATAATAAAGTAATAAATGTTAATTCTCAGCTCCTCATCTAGACTTACAGTCAGAGAAATAAAAAGAGATGTTTTTTCACTTGCCGTGAACAATTACTTTCAAATCCCAAAGGAAAAAAATGTAAAAGCCAAACAAGTGTAAGTGGAAACAAATTGCAATAAATAAGAGGAAAATAAAAGAAATAATACAAAGTTCAAAGCTTAAATGAAGAATTCCAAAGCATTCTCATAACAGCAGCAGTCCCGGGTTAAAGGCACCTCCCAAATATTATAGTGCATTATTTGATTGTCTTGCCATACAACTCCTTATTGAGGTTCCTTTATTTGGGCTAAGGTGTTTATTGATGTGCACATTAGACAAGTGTTAAGGCATGAGTCTCTAGGCATGGGGACTCTTGAAAACTTATGCCAAACTTTGGTGGAAAAGAAATAACAGACTCATTAATGAAGGGTAGATGATATGGTAAAAAGCGTATGTTATTTTTGTCTGCATACCATTTTTATATCAGATGTGGCAATGTGTTCGATGCAATTTTTTTCTGCCCATATCCATTAAACTTCATTGACATTATATTGTAACAAGCTGTGTGAAATGGCAGAAGGTTGTTGTTCTCGGTACTGTTGCTGTTTTTATAAATATATATATATATATATATATATATATATATATATATATATATACATGCAAATAGCTTGTTTCTTTCAAAGTCCAGCTTTTATATGCTGGTAAGACCATTCATTTATTTTATTTGTATATAGGTTCATAGGTAAGTACTAGGCTATCTGCCTGAGGGCATCTATAAACCTAGCCAGAATGTGTTGGCTTTCACCACCCCCTTAGATTAGTTCCCTGTGCCTCTGTCCAACAGAGCCATTTATTCCCTGTGCCTCTGTCCAGCAGAGCCACTGCAGTGATCCCTGCGGTAAATTTTCTGTTTCCCATCCACTCGTCAAGGTTTCTCTTGAAGAATGTTAGTGAGGGGCTCTGCCTAATATAGATTGGAATCCTGTTCCAAAGCATGGGGAGTCTCTGGGACAGGAATCTATCCCTCCAGCATGTCCTAGTTATCATTGTGGTGAGATGTAGATCCCTAGAGTGTGTGGCTCTCGGGGATTTTTTTTTTTTTAGGTGGAGCATGTTCATCAATTCTGGGTTGGACATGGCCTTGGATGTCAGGCAGAGATCACCTCGGAATAAGCGGTATGCAACCAAGTACAGCTGGAGTGTGTTCAGTCGGGCTGCATAGGGCATCTGTTTGAGGCCAGTAATCCTCTTGGTGAGGTACTTCTGTGGTCTTTCCAGCTGTGGCAGGTATCTTGTAAGGTACATCCCAAATGGGGGTTGTCCTTTATGATGGGTCTGATTAGTGATGAGTAGAGGGGCACAATAATTTATTTTGTTCTCGATGTGAACCATTTTGTGATTAGGTGGGCCACATAGAAGTATTTTCTAACCACCTTGGCAATATGATTATCAAAGGAGAGATTACTATCTACTTGGGTCCCCAGATCCCTTATTACATTTTCTGTATTTAGGGGACTACCATGTATGTGGTAGTTCACAGGTACTTTGTTTTTTCCAAAGGGGATGACTATGCACTTTTTGGTATTTAGCTTGAGGCCATGATTTTGACACCAGGTATCCGTCTCAGTGAGACCCTTCTGGAGGATATCTGAATCAGCCGGAGAGTCAATTATGGCCCCCAGTTTGCAGTCGTCTGTGAACTTGGTCAGCCATAGTCCTCCTGTGCTTGCCTTTTCCTCTGAGAAGTATATACCAAACAGGAGGGGTCCCAGGACTGAGCTTCAAAAGCTATTGCATTGATGAAGATGGCTTATAAAGGTGACTGTATAGAATTGGTGAATTATTAATCAGATTTTTGAAGAGTGACTACTTTAACCTTAACTACCAAACCATTATATTATGGTAGCTTATTTTAAGAATGTTAAGTAATTGCAATCTTGGTGTTATATTTTCCTAGGAGACATTTTGTGCATGTAAAATAGTTTTCATCTAGTTTCACTTACTGTTGCTAAGGTAGCACTGGAGGGAAATGGGTTGAGGGCAAGGTGCATACAATTGTGGCAATCCAGTGGCTATAAATCTACTCTGCAGTGGTCCAGTTTAAAATTTGTTTGGGTAGTTCAGGTGCTTTTCATAACTATAGGCAGGCTTGTGCGTTTTTCATATGCATTTAAGGCAACTTTCTTGCATATTATTTTGTGGTCAGTGATGCTGATTATGAGACCATAGCCATTGACCTTCACATATAAATTGGCAGCAGAGGTACACATCATAAGCCTTTTAAATCGGTTTGCAGTTGTGTGATATTATAAGTTGGATTTCTTTAGTTTTGACACAGAAAATAAGTGCATATCCTTGCAAGCACAGTAGTTACCTTTTTCAAAGATTAGGAAACTGGCAAGTAAGCTCTGAAGAATAGGCATAAATGTTAGCAGTTCATCTTGTAAAATATTAGAAATCAAATGTCCTCCCTCATGCTGGCTTGTCAAAGGTAAGTTGACGACTGCCTTGTGTACAGCGATAGTCAGTCAACTGAAATCATTGACAGCTTGACAATAGAGTTAGTCTTGCAGCATGCATAAAAAAGCCAACCAAAATATTCTCAGAAGATCTTAAAATATTGCTTGAAATAAAGAAACTAGGGGTGACAAGTCTAGAAATTGAAGAAGCTGATAGAATGATAGAGTTAGGGACAAGAAAAGAGAAGGTACTGAAAACAATACCAGCATTTGAAAGAAATCCAGTCCTTGCAAAATGCTCAAATGAAGCAAAAGTGAAAATTCATACTTAAAATCTAAGGTCATTACTACAACTATTTAATCTTCAAAAAATGATGATAGCTTTGATGGTTTTATTTTGATATTGAAGTAATCAGCACCAAATTGACCAGTGACAGCAGGTGAGGTTTTCAAACACCTTTGCTTTCAAACAGTAAAATGGCTGATGATGACTACTTCAGTTATTTAAAGGTTAGCCCACTGCTAACACTAAAGACTAAGGTAAAAATGACTGGCTTAAACTGTGTGAGATTTTGTGATTCAGAGACAAATTCACCACAATGAGGAAAGACTCCATTATAGCTAGTTTGCATGTCTCTAAATCACTGTTAATTACCACTAGTGCAGAGCAATGCTTTCCTGCAGTATTCAACACTGTCAGCCCATGTACTGCACTGGCACAGGCACCCCGTCCCTTACTCCGCCATAAAAATAAATCACTCACACACACACCAGATATACCATACTTGTCCCTGTATTATGACAACATCCCATATGTCCTGGTAATTCATGTAGAATTATAGTCAGTCATTTATGCTAGAAATTAGAATTTCACACTTTATATCATTCAGTAAATGCATATTAGTACAACAGCTGTTATAACAGAGATCTAAGTTTGTAGGACAAATAATTAAAATCGATCCTTAATTTTATGGCTTTGTCTTAATTTCTTGTGCTATCTGATGGTGGCACAGATGACTAATATCATTGGTGGGAAGATATAGGGTTTGAGTCCCTTTTAGTGCCATTAAAGCAAATTGTATATAGCATTAGTGGCATTTAATCATTCCCTGCACAATGTTTATTATTAAATGATGTGCCTCTAAGGCACAGTATATAGAGAGTATCCCTGGAGTCCTCAGAGTTCTCCCTTGTGTCTAGAGGTTCCCTTGATCCCCTCTATGTTTAAGTGCTGTTAAAGCACACAATGTAAGAGTTATCCCTGGTGTGAAGTGGTTTCCCTGGTCCCTGTTTTGTGATAGTGCCTTTAAGGTATGATGACATATGTTATCCCTGGTAGGAAGTTTTCCCCTATCCCATGTCTTTAGAGTTACCTGTGGTGGTTAGAGTTCCCCTGACCCACATCTTTAGGCATATCACTAGTGGCTGTTGGTCCAACTATCCCAATGTTGCGGGCTTTACTCATTAATCTGTGGATGTGTGGAAGTATGATAGCCACTCCAACCTACACACACACACACACACACACACACACACACACACACACACACACACACACACACACACACACACACACACACGCACGCACACACACGCACACACACGCACACACACACACAATCACCTAACCTATCCCATTACTAATGCCCTACTGTGACCTGCCCATCAGACAAACACAAACTGACCACTAAATTCCCCAGCATATACCTCTAGTGTGATGGATGAACATGACCCTTTTACTCTGTTCATTGCAACAAGTGGCCAGAAGTAGATGTACTGCATTATACAGCTGTGCAATTTTGTGGATTATACATAAACTCTTTACCACAGGCAGTTCTGGAGGATGGCACATGGCTAATTAACATATGTATCTCCCCCAGAATGCCATGTTAGCATCTAGCATGGCCACGATAAGGGTCTGCTACAGTTCTGCATGCAGAAATACCATTTTTGGACTCTCTCTGAAAAGGGCAAGGTTACAGTGAGGTGTGCATGTCATGTACACCGTGTGATAACCTTTCTATATTCACATTTAGAAACTATTTATTTGAATCCCTTAAGCTTATACTTAAAGCTTATAGTATGAGGTTTAGAGCAAATAAGAAAAAAAGCAGAAGGCAATGTATGGAATTTCTTTGCATAGATAAGCATTTACTTTAACGCCTGGATAAGCAAATGTCAAATTTCTACTTTCAAAGTGTTGGGTGACTTTATCATAACCATTTTCTTAGATTCATATGTGTGTACGCAAGGCTAATGACCACAATGGCCTTTTTAAGTCTATCCATGCATCACAAATTATTGTTAAAACTGTAGGATTGAAAGTGCCACTTCTAAGAATAAAAGAAATGTCCAAAACTGCTTGTTTATTAAACATGATTTTTAATATTTTTACCCAGTTAAAAGGGCTGTATAAAGTTGAATGCATCTTACTTTAATTGAGGTCTCTTCCTGTTGTCAGCTAAAATGCTGTGCAACAGGTAAACTAATGGCAACATCCCCTGAAATATTCTAGTGACCTAACTTTAAGCTTTTTTGTAGTTTTATCAATATACCACTTTTTGGCAACACAGGTTAGTCTATGCTGAACTGGTGTCATTAGATACCTTGTGCAAGTCTTTTTCCACAGAATTTCAGAAAGAGGTCGGTCTAAAATCCTACATCAGCTGCATGGATTTTGCAGGTGTTCATGTCTTTATATCAAAATAGTCTTCATGTATCTCACTACTTGCCACTTAGATGAAGTCTGTTTGGCCACATTTGACAGAACGGCTTTTGATGGAAGGATTTACAAATTACCACTGAGGTCTGCCAAACTTAGAGAAAGTTACATTATAAGTGTGTGCGTGTGTGTGTGTGTGTGTGTGTGTGTGTGTGTGTGTCTGTGTGTGTGTGTGTGTGTGTGTGTGTGTGTGTGTGTGTGTGTGTGTGTGTGTGTGTGTGTCCATGTACATGTACATGTGTAGTAGGGAGGACTGCTTTCTATTCAATACCAGATCTTCAGAAGCCTATTGGATTTGTCAGGCATGTCCAGCAATGGTTAGGGTGTTTTTCCCTTGGTACATGGTTTGCTTTTCACTAAGGGAGATTGACTAGACTTAAGTTGGCCTACAAGCATGGCCGGCCTTAGGCATAGGCGAACTAGGCAGCCACCTATGACGCCGTACTGGCAGGCCTCATAAAGGGCGCAATTTAAATGTACTTGCTTTTCTGCACTTCTTAAGGTAATTTACATTTTTCTCCACCTCACTGCCCATGCTGTAGCATTTGTGCCCTCCCCCACTTCCATAATCCAAAGCATGATGTCACAGCACATAGCACGGCCCCCTACTGTGTTCTTCCATTCCCTCCCCCCTGCATCTATGTGATCAGTCAGTGGCTGCTATTATTGAGCGCTATTTAAAGCATCCAATCAGTGATGCTTTCATACCACTGATGTCCCTGGCTACTGCTCCAATCGATGTATAAAACTCTGATCACACCCGCTTCTTATCCCTTTCTTCATTAATGAGATAGAGGCAGGTGGATCTATTTTCTTTATTTACTTTCAGATCCTGATCTCTGGATGTGCGTGCATCAGCATCCTTGTTCTCTTCACAATGTAGGAGACAAAGAGTGACTTTGTTTTGCAATTTTCATGTGCTTTGCTTGGCTTAAGGTACGTCCAGACTACTTGAGCTCCAGAAAGCCAAATTACTTTCTGTTAGGGTAGGCGAAAACTCAGTATGGGGAGCGACTTACTTTTTAATTTTTTTTTTTTGAAGCGAATGAAAAAGTGGGCTTGAAAGTTAAAAGCCAGAAGCCCGGAACTTGTAGATAGATATGTGAGTACATAACAGGGCATGCTGACCTTGTTCTTTTAGCTGTAGAACAGACACCCTCAGGTAAACACTTAATTCAGAAAGTGTTTAACATTCGTAGAACCAGTTACCAACCAGATAAACACAGGAAAAAAATTCTACAAACTTCTAAGGCTAATAATAATGACGACAGTCATTTTTGAACCTGCCATGTAAAAATGCACAGATTACCAGTTCTTAAGTTTTAAGAATGACACTCATAAGTTAACTTTCTCTTGACAACGATCCAACAACTATGGCCTTTTTTTTTGGTGTTTTCTTGTATCAAGTGACAATGCATATAGACTCTGCTATATGATTTGTGTATACCTAGCAACAGAAGAGCATATTCAGTTTTATACAACAGTAAAATTGCATTATGCATGACAGATTCCCAACGGCCCATGTGAATATCTGTCCATAATTAAAACTGACAGAGCTTGATTGGTTCAGCCAGGTTGATTCAGTTCAGACAGTACGGCTAAAGATTAATAGAAATAGCTGCAGAACTCACTGCCTGTAAGTTCCCAAACTACCCGGAAGTTGTTTCTAGGACTAGGGTAATAAGAGGAAGAGCAGTAAGCAATACTAGCTACTTCTCTGTAATTTTACGTTGTCGTGTGTTATTTAATGTTGCAGTTTTGCTGGTAAGATTTGAGTAGTTTGATTAATGCTTAACATATTTGATTGTGCTCTTTGGTGGCTACAAATGGGAATATTTTGCATATGGTTTAGTTAGTAGGTGAGTCGCACTTGTATAAACAGTCAGCTAGTTGGTACTGTAGAGATAATGTGTGAGAGAGAGAGGTGAAATTACATTCAGTAATAAATGGTCCTTAGTTTTTCTGTGGGACTTTGGTACTGGGGGTTGTACAAATGTAACATAATGAAGCTGTTTAGCCCTCTTCCTCCCAATTTATCGTACTAGTTTATTTAGTTGTAGATAGATGTGATAAAAAAAGAGAATGACTTGTGTAGTGATGCTTTGGAGAGTGAGGTTTGTAAATTGGGAAGTACTTTTTTGCTTTAAAAGTTGCAGTCTGTCCATTATTAGTAAATTATGCTTTTCTGTGAATGATCAATAGTTTTTTGTAATGTTCTTTTGCAGTCATACCTCCCAAGTGTAATTCATTACCAAGAGCGTTTCTCATTTAATGGTCTTAAAAACTTCACGTTCCTTGAAGTTCCACAGTGAAGGATTCTGTCACACATCCAGTACTGTCAATGTTTTTAACTGTGAAATAAAAATTAATCTTATTAATCCATCAAAAGAACTATTTTAAAAGTAAAATCACATTTAACCACCCTGTGAGCTTCCTAGTTGAAGCTGTAAGCAAGCTATTTGCAAGTGTTCTATATTTTGCCATTTTTGCCACATTTTAAGATATAATGTTTATTTTGAAGATGGAAGGTTGAGAGCTGTGGTATGATAAATAGATTTTGACTCAAGTTTTCACTGCATTCCTACTAAAATGGATGACTTTGGGAGAAGTGTGTTGAGCTGTGTATCTGCGGCTGTGTGGTTTAATAGGCATGCACCCCCCCCCCCCCCCACCAAATGAGATGATGTGCTCTGATTTTTTTTTTTGTCAGAGAAAAATATTTTATGTGTGGAAATGACCCTTATGTGCTGTTTAATGGCTGTGTTTTAGCTCTGTGCAGATGAGATAACCTTTAACATCCAAGACATTCTGGAGTTGTAAACGTGTGTATTTGTGAGAGGTATACCTTTCTGCGACAGCGTTCATACATGTATGTAATGCGGTGTGTACCATGTATGCATGTGTTTGTGTCATGGACAGTGTCAAATCTGCCTTAGACTGCATATTCAGTGGTGGGTGGGTAAACCTGGTGTAGCTCATGGTCCTCTGTTTTAGTAGCACCGTCACTTTTATCCGGGTTAGATTTGTGAGGCAGTCCTTGCTATTGATGGAGTTATGCAAGCTGCTAGGAAAATCAGTAATAGCTTCTCTAGTTTTTCAACTTGTTGTTTTTAGGTATCCATTCTGGTAAAAAAGTTGTTAATTGATTTTATTTTTATTAGTTCTTTTGTTATCTAGCAAGAATTGCAAAGCAATCTATAGTGCGGTTGTTTCTCAATAGCTGTACCTCGTGAATCTTGCCAGGTAACAAATGAACTAGTAAAAATAAAGACCTTGCACCACAAGTTTCATTAATGGTATAGGTTTGAAGTTTTGCTGTTAACTTTTACTGCAGAAATTATTTTTTATTTTTAATAAATCAGCTTGTGTACTAAATTGAGTGAATTCATCTGGCCTGGAACTTGTGATGTGAGATCTGGTCTGTTCTACAGTGCTTTATTTAATAAAAATAAAGGTTCAGGTATTAACTTTCTGCAGAAGTTTTAAATGTTATGTTTTGGTCGGGAAAATCTCCTTTTTGGAGAAGATAATTAAGCTAGCCAGAAAATAACATAGCATGCATGCACTTGAGTCTAATTTGTTCAAAATGCTGTTGTGTGCTGGTGAGGTATCATGACTCAAAGAATGCAGTCAGTCAGTATTGACAAAGATTAGTTTCTCTCTATGAACTGTATTTTGAATTCATACTTGTACTTGTGTTAACATACAGTTACAGTGCAGTTTTTTTTTTTGTACTGCACCATTTTTAGTTTTCATTCTGGTACAGAGTCGCTAACACTCGAAAATTTGTAACAAGCTGTTGAGATTCTGCTCTGCTTTGAGAATGACTTTACTGATTCATTTGTTTTTAAGAGTCACTGTACCACATGTGCTATGCACCTTATAAAAAGTAATGTTATTACTCTGTCATGACTGCAGATAAAATATTTACACCAGCAACAGATCAAGCAAGTTTATTAAGGAGAATTCACCTTCACTTGCAGTTTAATTACACTACAAGGTATCTGTTAAAGTATGACTGATTTTTCATGCATTTAAAAATTGAAAGACCTGGAGTGTTTTTTGTGGGAGTGACCTGAGTGGCTTTTGTGGGAGTGGCTCAAATAGGGGTGTTCCTTGAGCATGGTGTGGGTGGGGCTTAATGGGCACCAGAGCACTACTTCGCCTAGGGCGCCATTTCAGCTAAGGCCAGCCCTGCTTACGAGGGCATATAGCCTAGCACTTACCTATGAATAATTGATAAAGTGATCATCTACTGGATATACTTCTATGCAAGCACTTAATTCTATCCTATTAGGCAATTAAGTTGCAGATCACTACACAGCTAACTTCAAGGGTGAATCAGAAGTGTACTTCCTCAAACAACTTGAATAGGGAGCTCATACATTAATGAAATACTAACACAGTCAACTGCAAATGTAATTAAAGTTTACAACCACAAATTAAAGCAAGAAAGTCAACTGCACAAGTAATTACAGTTTACAACCACAAATGAAAGCAAAAAACAAAAAAGAGCAGACAAACTATATTACTAACATAACTCTCTAGCCAGTGTTTTATTGTGTCTCAGGATGTGTACTTTCTGCCAGTACAGTAAGTAAATTGACATGTTAACAACATGAGAAATTCTTTCAGACGACTTCAAAGAAGTGGCACATCTCTGTATGGATAAAAGAAAGGAAAAATGACTTTACACATAGAGTTCACAATTATCTCAGTTACTTTTAATATGGCAAACAACTGCCACATAGTCTGTTAATGCAGAAGTGATTCACTACTGCATAGAGAGTTCCCAAGCCTCACATAAACTTGGGTTACAAGTAATGGCAGCAGACAGAGTCAGACAAACAGCCTGTAACTTCCAGACCACATCCCTGAAGTGACTGTCCATATCTGAGGATCACAGCACTTGTGTAAGGAATACTGTGGGCCTACACCCACAGGAGATATGAGACTCCAAAATGTAATCCTAACTGCAATGGAAAAGAAATAGTCTGGGGACTTTTCATAGGAGTGTATTTCATGGGCTTCTTCCAACTGCATACACTTAAAAAAAAAAAAAAAAAGCTGGAAAGCAAGAATACAATATTTTGCCTGAAGATATGAGGATCTGGCCGACAGACTGGGAATGTACCTTGGCTGAAGACATGGATTGAAAAGGTGACATATATCTAGCTATTTGGTGACAACTGCACAGGAAGTAGGAACTACCACTACACATGGGTATAAGGCAACCCATGATGGAAGTCTAATTCGTAACAGCAGGGTTCAAAGGCAGTAGGGAAACCTCTGACAAGATCTTTGGAGTTAGAATTTTATAATGCAGCCACGATGGGGCATGTATGGTTCAAAAATCCACGAGGAGAGGATGGTGAGGGAAAATCTAAGATAGGAATTAACAGATGTAGACTACCAAAAGGGTCTGCACCCCATCCTTGTAGAGGGAAAATGAGCTAATGCTAAGGAAGACAGTGTATCAAAAATAACTGCTAAACCTGTAGTTTTCACAAAGGAGTATTACCTTCCTAGGCAGTTCAGGTATTGCCATGGGAGTGACATATTTTCAGGCACCACTTGCTAAAGTTTACCTGGAATAGGAGAATAGGAAAGAGGAATAAGGATGCAGAGGGTTTAATGCTATTTATGCACAATAGGTAATAGTAAATGTTTTTTTATGATACAGTATCACATGTGCATGCAATTACACTCAACCAATATACTGACACAAGCATGTAGAGAAAATAGAAGGAGACACCTAGGCATATTGCACACCTCAAGGGGAGACTGATATTCTTGCTATGTTAGGGAAAGAACAGAAAGCCTTACTATGAAGCGCAGCTTTCAAAAAAGACTAGATATCCTTTTGAAGAGAAGATGTGGAGGACCACAAAGAAACAGCTGAGTCAGGCACAGATCCTGCATCACAATTTCCAGAGCATGATGGGGTGGCCAATGGAGCTTTTGATTCATAGGGGCAGTGGAAGTCCATCCTGACAATTATTTAGAAGAAAAAATGATACAGAAGCTGGTGGTCCCCTATTATCTAGCAATAAGTATTTCTGGCCTTTTTCCATTATATTCTGCTTTTCAGAAGCACACAAGAAGGGGGCATGTGGAAATGTTTTATTTGCAGGGTACTGGCATAGATGGAAGATAATGATTGCAGAAAGTTTGCAACGTCAGGAGACAAAGACATTGTTTGTTACTGAGGAAACATTTCAGTGGCAGAAACTACCCACTGATATTGTGGATCCATTTAGTTCCTCCAGCTCCAGAAGTACGATGTATGTTCTCATAGTGGAAAACTGATGAATTAACTACACTGTGGAGGTAGCATTTTCATGTATTTAGGCAGACAAAATAAGATATGCACTGTTAGCGACTTTCAGCAGGGCATTTTTCCCTTAGAAATAACCATGTCAAACCTACTGACTTATTTTTTAGAATTACTGTGAGATTAAAAAAGTCAATAATCTGTGCTGTATCATCAACAAGCCAGTGCCTTAGTGCACAGGCAGTTTAGATGAGAGGTTCACTTTGCTTTAAAGCCCATGCTGAAGGCATTCACAGACCAGCTTATATGGGAATGATCAAATGCCTGGCCCATCTCCTTTTTACATACAGAGACGTGTCCCAGGAATGCATTTTTTTCAGCATTTGAATTACATTATGGCCAGTGAGTGAAGGAGACTTTAGACATAATTCATGATGAGTGGGTAATGAATGTGATTCGTATAAAGATTAATTGTTGACTATGCCCTGAATTTCATGACCATATTCAGGGAGCTCAGAGTGTGGGCAAAGGAGTTCCCAGCACAAGGACAACAGCAGTGTAAGGCATGCTATGACTGGACAGCCACATCCAGAAAATATGCAGTTGGTTCAGACAGTATTGGAGGGTCCTTTCATTGTTGCAATGAAGATAAGAGATGTTAATAATGTAGGAGAGCTGCCAGCCAGGAAGACAAAGATGAAGACATACAACCTCTACTATGTTAACCTGATGAGGGCCTACCCTAATTAGCAGACATGGACACTGAAAATTCTGTAGTGGGTTAAAGGGGGAATCAGCAGGATCTTTAGTACACCCCCCCGACTCTTCAGTGGATGAGATTCTGCTGTCACGGCACCTGTCTTTTATGCATGTTCATGGAATCTGAGCTGTACTATAACATTTTGGGGAAATAGCACTGTTAAACCAGGGTTTACCCAACTGTTAGAAGACTATGTAGGTACAGTGATTGAGTGGCCAGTCAGTAGGATAGAGTTAACAATCAACACAAGGATACACCAACTACAAGTAGTAAACAAGTCCTATCATGTGAACAGAAATCCAAATGGCCTTTCTACGCAACAAATCAAGTAGTATAGGTTTAGCTATATCTTAAATGCCCAAAGCTTCATTTCTTGGTGGTGTCTTGGAAAAAAACACTTTAGTCTAGAAAATAGTGGAAAAGTATGGCAAACTGTGTGTGCATTGCATTATTATTATTATCATTACTATTAAACTGCTTTGCTTTTACATTTGTGCATTACTCATGAATGGCACACCAGTTCTTCTGGGAGGTTGGCCCATTTATGAACTACTACTTCAGTCCATTCTTTAATATAAATACAATGGGTGAGACTCAATATCAGAATTTCACATATAACTCAGCCCATCAGTCCTCAGCCCTTTTATTTACTTTTCTGGCCTCTGTATCCTACACTTCTTCTTCTTCTTGAATTGCTTCTTCACAGATTTGCTGTTTTCCTTCTTTGATGTCTACGGTCCTTTTTTAGCATCATCATCTCAGTTCCCTTTAACTCTTTCATAAGCCGGTATGCCTCCTCTTTGTTGGATTCCACTGGCATCTTCCATTTTCTGGTTATTTTATTCTGTCGTTTGACAAAGTACCCTCAATATTTTTCCTGTAGGTCTCTGTGAAGTTATTGCAGCTTGCTGCATTCCCAGAAGATATGTCATCAGGGTTCACACCTCCATCTGCTGACATTTCCAGCACTTCTTGTCACTACCGGGGAAGATTTTATTTAATCTGACTGGAGTGTAAAAATATCTATCTAAAAACTCCCATGCAAAATTTTGAAATTTCCTGGACATGATTACTATTGTTAGGATTGCGAACATTTTCTGGCATCTGTCCTTCAGTCCTGTTATATCTATTTTTTTTCTCCCACCACATTAACATCCCTTTTTACCTTAACAATTTAGAGCTACTGACTCTCAGAACTTCATATAGTCTAATAACCATTTATTTTTCATTTTTTTTGCTTTTGCTGTTCTAGCTTCAATTAATATTTGTATGAGCACAGTTTATTTTCTATTTCTCACCTGATTACCTCTCTATAATATTTTTCCAAATGCTCATGACTTCTCTGTACCTCATCCAACTATTTTCCCTTACTCATTAGGTCTCTAGAATCTCATTCCCTCTGAATGTCTTCTCTCCCTCCTCAGCTGCTCCCATTAAATAACCACTTTTCTTTTAATGTGCAATCCTTTATTGAGTTCATGTTCAGTTGGAAGCCTGGTTTACCTAATTCTATATGCCATAGCTCAAAATTCCACCATGTCCATATAATTCCTCTCATTTTGTTGTTTAGGATCTTCCCTATTTCTTCCAGGCTTTTATGTCTGAGTTCCCATTCAGTTTAGCCCATATGTCTGTTTTAAAGTCCTCTTAATGTGTATCCTCTGTTGTTAGTGGCATTTCTTTCCAGTTAGACATAATATGGTATCCTGAAGATAGTACAATATTCTCAACTGAGTTTTTATATGGTCATCTTCCAAGTTAGGTACCTCCAGTCCCCCCTCTTCATGCAAGCCTAACTTGACCTCTTAATTTACTCTTGGTCTGCATCTCAACAAGTATACTCCAATATTTTCTTTTTTTTAGATACTTTCAATTGTTTTTGACTAGAATACTTTATAAAGATCTGCCCATAATATAGAATTTTGGGGACTATGAACATTTTTATTTCCTGAATCTTTTTGTCTAATTCTACCATTACTATTTCCCATTTCTTTATCATATGTTGTATCTTCCCTTTCATTTCCTTCCATATCTATAACGGGGAGTCTTAAGCTTTTCTGCTTATCGACATTCCTAAGTACTTCATTCTGTAAAGTCTCCATGGCCTTGAGTGCCCTTTAACTAGTTGAAAAAATGGGTTATAATTGACACATATAACCCTCATTTTATTTTCTTTTATTTTGTAATGTGTCAATCCCTTAAGCTTTCTTAACAGTCCAGACAGTTTTGTTAGGTCTTTCCCTGAGTCTGATAAGAATAGTATCATGCCATCTGCAAACAACATTAGTTTATGTTGTTTAGTTTTACACTTCAACCCCTTATTTGTGAGTGGTTCTGAATATAAAGCAAATAACAGTGGGGACAGAGGACAACATTGGTTAGTTCCTCTTTCAGTCTGAAACTCTGCTGTTAGCCTACCAGTTACTTTTATCCTTGCCTCCGCACCACTATATAATCCTTGGTTATATTACGCTGTTGAAAACTCAAACTGTCGACAGTGTAATAATCAACACAAAAATGTCGAAACCTCCAAACATCGAACACACACAAAAAAAAAAAAAAAACACCCAAACACAACACAGATTGCTCTATGCAGGGGGGCAAGCCCCCCTGCACCCCCCACACCCCCGCTACTTAGATATGTCAAATCCGAGATCGCACTACATTGCAGTAAATGGAAATCTCCCCTTACAGAGATTTCCATTTACACGCGCAATAACTTTCACTTTCGACATTTTGGTGCCGACAATATCAGCTTTGATATTGTTGGCCTCAGACAGGGTGAAGTAGAACCTATAATCCCTGATACAGTTGAACTAATTCTATTGTGAATCCCATTTTCCTCAGAATTTCCCATAAGCATCAGCTAAACACACTGTCGAAGGCTTTTTCATATCTAATCCCAACATCACCAATGACTTTCTTGTTTTTCTTCTTCATTATGTATCAGATTTGCTAATAATATATTGTCAAAAGTTTATCCACTGGTCTGTATTTACTATTCCTGGCAGGATCCTTGCTATTTTCTCAGCATTATTGAGGTAAAAAATGTATAATCATGGTTTAAAACTGCAGTGTGTCTGTAGTATCCAGGATTTGAGGGATCATTTCATTCTTTTAGGATTGCTGGTATTACTGCTTTATAAAAAGAAGGCACCTCTCCAGCCTCTGGTATATTTATTAAACAAGACCTTCCATGATTTCCTTCTCACCTTCTTACTATGCTTCAGTTTGGAGTCCATGGTTTCCTGGTGTCTTTCCATTAGCTTATTTTCTTCCTTGATCCTGTATCTCCTGCTTAGAGATAGGCTTAATTAAATAGATTTGTTATTTCTCTGTTCATAGGATCATAGGAGGTTACTAGGCTATTGGCCCTGAGACCCTTATAAGCCTAGCCAAGAGTTTATCCCATGTTTAGACAAATCAAAACCCAATGCACCTGTCCAGGAGGGACATGGGTGGAATCCCAGGGGTATATTTTCTGTTTCCCATCCAGTTATCCAGGTTGCGCTTAAAACGGGGAAAAGAGGTACTCTGCTTGATGCAGAGAGGGAGTCTATTGCATAGATGGAGGAGTCTCTGGGACACAAATCTGTCCCGGCAACAAGTCTTGTTGATGTCACAGGCCAGGTTGAAGCCACGCATGTGGGTTACTCGAGTGGAGCTTGACTTGCTGATATGCAGAAGTTGATCAAGGTGGGGTCTATGAACATTTTGTATGCCAGGCAGAGGTCTCCACTGAGGAGTCTGTATGAAATCAAGTAGAGGGTTAGGGCTTTTAGCCTATCTGTGTATGGAAGATGTTTGAGGTCACGGATTCTCCTGGTGAGGAACCTCTGTGGTCTCTTCAGCTGCTGCATGTGCTTTGCGAGGTACATGCAGAAAGGGGAATTGCACTTGATAATGGGCCCTTATAAGGGAAGAATACAGGGATGTTATGACCATCTTGTCCCTGGATGGCATACCCATACTTATGAGGTGGACCATGTAGAAGGCTTTCCATACAATGGAAGCAACATGGTGGTCAAAAGTCAGGTTGCTATCAACCTGGGTGCCCAAATCCCTCACGACTGATTGATTGCTTAGGACATTGTTTGGGTGCTCTCCACAGCTTTGAACAAGGTTTCTGTGACTGCACAGATGTTAGCATTTTCCAGGGTTAGGAATGCTTGCAATGAGTGCAGTTTCATGTTTAGACTCCTAGCATTTAGCGGCATGACCTTTAATTTGTGTTTTGTTGAAATTTTTATGTTGGTAGTATTGACCTCATGACCTTTCCTATAAAAGGCATTGTGGTGGAGGCAAGAGCCTTTGCCAGAAGCCTGAAGCCCAGGTGAGACAGATGCAGTCCATCTCTGCCAAAGCATCTTGGTCTGTCGAACATATCTTCCTAGGCTGTCAGGTACATCTGAAATGGCACCAGAAACTAAGCCAGTTGTTAAAGTCAATCATTTTCTGTTTGTATTGAGGCATCATTCTGGGTGACAGCAGAATGCTGCTTAAGGCTAGGGACATACCTGCTTGGGACACATAATCAGTGAGCATAATCATGTCTCTCTTCATATAGTCCAGTGAGGTACATCTCTAGTCATTCACACCAACATGGACTACGACAGTCATAACAGTACCTGTTGTGGAGAGACTTAAGTGTCTGTGTGATATGGTGGATTCTGGCACCTGACAGACAACTAACTGTGACTTTCTCCTTATCCAGCCTGGTGAGAGCCACATCTGTGTGTCTCACACTGGAGTCTCCTATGACTAATATGTTGGGTTTATGGTGAAATCTTAGTGGTTGTGAGGCACAGGTGTGTGGACTATGCATGGTATGTGGTGTGGAGGGCTGTCTAGATCACGTGTTTTTGCCTTTATACTTTTAATATGTATTCCTTCCACAAATTCTTCAAGCAAGGTTAGCCAGTCAGCATTCTATCTACTCTGTGTAAAGTTCTACACAGAAGCTCTGAGGTATTTTCCCTATTTTGTCCAAGACTCTTGTTAAGTTACCAGTGTTAGGGTATCTTATTTTGAAACCTATCTTTCTACTTTCTGCTGTTCTAGCCTTTGGGCTAATAATTTCTGAAGTTTGGGGGCGCTGACAAAATGCCTCTGTTTCATAGCCATTAGTTTTCTCATTCTCTCTTCACTGACATGCCTTTCCCGTTTTTCTGTTAGCTTTGCTAACTCTTTACTCTTTTCTTTACCCAACCATTTTTTTTCTTTTGCAATTCTCTTATTCTCTCTTCTTTATATGTCTGTAACCATCTCATTTATCCCAGTTTCTTCTTTATTGGCATTTTTACACTATCTGTAATCTCTCTTTGCCCTAAAATCTTTCCCTGTTTAACTATCAGGTATACCTTCATCTCATTTAGATGCTGCTTAAATTCTGTATTTTCTGAGAGTTTTTTCCACACACTGCAGCCAGCCCTGTAGTGCCTAACCACATGAATAGGTGCTGGATTCTCTGTCAGGCATTCAGCTGTTAAAAGCTTTGGATGTGAATACTTTTTGTACTAAATATTGATGTTCCTCTGATGTGTGTGTGTGTGTGTGTGTGTGTGTGTGTGTGTGTGTGTGTGTTCATGTATAAAACAATGTAATATCTAATCTGGAGCAATTAGCTCCTCTCCCAACTAGAAGTGTATAATCCCTTCCCCCCAGACTAGTCTTGCCAAAAAGAGACCAGCCATTGGCTTTGCTTACTTGTTTAAAAAAACTTACCCTCACTTGTCAACTAACTCCTTCTGAGATCTCTACTTATTTCCACTTTATCTGCAATTATATTCCAATCATCCACCCAACACTAATTCTCCTTGGTGAAATCTGTTACTTCTTCCATCATCTGCTATATTTCTTCATTTGTAGCTCTTGGGAACAAATATATATTCTTTGTATTATTACTCCATTTTTCCCAATCCTCAACTCCAGAAATATAAACCTTCTCAATTTGTCTAAGTTTTTTCCCTCAGTTTTAGTTTTTATCCCTTGCTTTAACAGAGTGATTAGTCCTCTTTTTCTACCTTCTGCCACTTCAGCATAATAACCCACTTCTTGACATTAAGCTATCACTCTTTCATGTTCATTGTTTTTAAGATGTGTGTCTTGCAGCAGTACTATATTTAGTCTCATTCCCTTTATATAGTCTAGTATGTTTCTTCATATCATCAAATAAACCATTACATTCCATATTGCTATTTAATAGCCATGTTTCTTCTGTGTTCTGTTCTCTTTCTTCCATTTTTCCTGCCTAAGGGCTCTTTATATCACTCTAAATGCTAATGGTAATATAATAACACTCTGTATTCATAAGTGCATGTGTAGTGACATCACAAACCACACCTCTAAAAGTGCACTACACATGTACTTTAGGTTACAAGATTTAAAAAGATGTTGGAACATTTTTTATTTGTCTAATGAAGTTCATAGTTTTTTTCAGGGACGAAAGCGCTAACCTTTTACTGCTGTATAAATAAAGTGGATTTACCTCAACAGAAGAACATTTTCATTACAGTAAAACATATATAACAACATTTTTAAGCCTTGCTCGTCTTTTTTTTTAATATATATGGTAAGTCTTAACTTACTTGCTGCAATTTTTGATGTCTCCAAGCCGAGTTCCTGCTCAGAGCTTATCGTCTACTTCAGTGACTATGCTTGTTTAGCAACATTCCTACAAAGTCCTAAACATCAATACAAGAACTACTGTTGCCTTACTTAACATCATCTCTTTACTAATATACCTCACATATTATTGAATATTTAAGTTCTCTCACCCTTTTTGCTGAGCGTTAACAAGATAATATAATCCAGTCTTTCATTTACTCTGCTTCTAGATTATTTTTCCCTGTTCATTTTTCATTGCTGGGTAATGATTACTAGGTGGATCTAGTACTGTCATTCTCGTTTCTGCTCTACCTTTTCATCTGGAACTGTTATTGTTCGGCTTCTAATCCCTGCATTTCAAATAATTCTCAGCAATTTTCCTTGCCTGCTGTTTCCTGTTGTTTGTCAGCATGTTTTTGTTAGAAGACAGGGAGCACTTTTATGGGTCATCTCTCTTCAGGTTTTCTACCGATAGAAACCTTATTTATTTTTTTCTTATCCAGATCTTGTGTCTCTCTTTTTTTTTTTGTTCTTGGGTGCTTTTAAATGTTTGCAATTGCTCCTCTACCTGGTCTGAGTCCAGAAAAATGTTTACTCGATGGGAGAAAAATACTTTTAGAACCACCAGGTGTACAAGTTTAAAGCATATATTCAGCTGCCTACATAGTTTAAAGCATGGGTAAATCTGCTTTAATTTAGCATTGTGCCCAAAGAGAAACTGTGATCTACAAATATATGATGTTCTGCTGTTGTTAATGTCTTCTTCTTCTTCTTTATCAGACTTAAAAGCTGACTTTTTAGTTCATAATTTTGGATTTTAATTACTATTGGAGACGGGAAACTGCTTGGTGTCTATGGAGTAGAGTAGAACAAATGTGCTCTCTAAATAAGGATTTCTTCCTTTGTAAGGCTATTCCATTTGGTTAGTTGCTTAGTCACAGATTGTTGTCCGTCTCTTCCTTCAGACCCCACATGGATGTCTGCAGTGTTCGGTTCCCCCCCTTTCTCTTTTTTCCATCTCCTGGATTATTTTCCCATGCAGGTCTTCTTTTGCTCATTCGCACCTCCTTTTTGCATGTTAGATAAGCCCTTTCCATGTGTTCTAATATTTTGTCTGTTTTTTGGACTTATCCAACAGGGAGTCTCCTATTCTTATGATGTCTGAATACAGTTTCTCTACTGTCTTGCTTATCTCAGACCTCTTCCCTTGAAATCTAATAATTGCAGACTGTTAACCATGTATTTTTTTTTTTTGAGGATTTAGTGGTGACCTTTTAACAACTGCTGTTCTTTTCCTCATAGTCAAACTTTATTTTGAGCAGAGAGCACTTCATTGCAACTCACCAGGGCAGCAACATACATGCATTGCTGATGTAAAATCCAAAATAAAATGATATAAAATCTGCAACTGTCTTTTTTTATTTTTTTTTCCCAAAGACGTGAGCAGTAGAATCTGTATGAAATCATTCATAGCTGTTTTCACTAAATTTTGCAGCATGTAAAAATGTGTGTATGTGTAAAGTAATATAAGAAATTTTCTTTTGTAAAAAAAAAAAAAGTGCAATTCTTGAACTGATAACAGTTGTCTTTGCCTTCTGTAATGCGTAGCACTGAAAGTTCATGTCTGGAATACATTGCCAGTGAGTGCTTAAAACTTCTAAAAGTTGGTAAAATCAGAGGCAGGTGAGGTAGAAATTTCCAGTAATCCTTTAGCTAAGGTAATAACAGCATCCCTTGCCTTCTAGCCTTTTTTCATCTGTTTGTCATTCGTCTGTATAAAATGTGATGTATTTCATTGTGCAAGTATATGTAATGATTATTTAAGTTTCAGAGTGCATCGCTCATTTTTTCCTGTAAATATTTTAGTATTTACATTCAAAAGCTTTTGGATGGTGGTTTATTTACTAGTTAAAGGCTATACATATAGCACTGTTGACCCTTTAACTCTTATCATCTACTTTTGGAAGAGAGATTACTTTATTCACAGCATTATGCTTATGTACTAAAGGGCTGATTTATTTCAAGACAGTTCTCTTTTATTTTCTATCTGTTCATGGTCTCCAAGTTACCTGTAATAAAATAAAACCTACTCCTTTTGTATTTTGCAAGGAGTGTGGGCTCCATTTCTAAAGAATTATCACTTCAAGTGGCTGTGTTCTAATGTCATACTCCATTCCTTTGCAACTGAATAAAATGACTTAAGGTTGTTACAAGGGGAAAAATACTCACTCTAGATCCATTCCTATAAACAACACATAACTATACACCATATAGTATACTCTTACCCCCCCAAATTTCTCAAATCAGCTTATGTTTGTGAAGCATCTGTAAACAATAAACATTTACATTTATAAATGCTACGACTGTTTGAAAATTAAGAAAGTAAAATGAAAACAAGTTACAGATTTTGCAGATGTTAAACTGTAATGTTTAAGGAATATGTTTCTTAATGTCTGCATGCTTATCTTTCTGAATTCTATATAAAAATTCCCTGTACTAACTGTGCTAGATAATATTAAAAAAATAAATAAATTATTGACTGTGCATTAATAGTCTGTCACACATATTTTTTTTCCTTTTCCTGATGGTTTCCATTTGTATGCCTTAAAATCAGCAACACATATTAGTTGGCAAATAATAATTTCAAGATATTTGAAACATTTTATGTGCACATCAAATTTATGTCATGTATTCTATTCATGTCTATTGTTCAAGCTTCACTTAAACCTAGTTTAAAACTAATGAGTCTTGCAAGTGATGACGGTCACTACTTTCGATATTCAAAAATGATACACAGCATTAGTACAACTCTATTAGTCATGGGCATTTGAGCTCAGGTAATTAAATACATGTTATATTATGACCTTAATAATCAGGTAAATGCCCGACAATGTCGTTAACTGATTTCTTATGACCTATAAGCTACTTTATACTGAAGAAGGTTCTGAAACATGCACTAGAATTCAGTTATATATTGCTGACATGCCTTGTACATATGATATCTTCACTGCCTATTAAAATCTCTGGCATAGATTTTTCATGGAGTGTCTGGGTGGTATCTTTACCATATAAGACTGATATAAATATTTTCTATCTTGTCCTTTACAGCATAAGGAATATTTCTGTAATGATGAAGTATTCAATATCATTGTTATAATATATAGTTCTATTATCATTATCATAAGATTATTACAAGCTAATGATTAAAAAAGTGTGTTTCAAACAAAGCAAACTGAAAACATGTATCATAAACTGAAAAGAAGTAAAGATTATTTTACTTTTTTATTTATTTAATTATTTTTGTTTGCATTTTGCACTGATACTTTATTTTCTTAATGTTGGATAAAATGCATATAGTACCATCCATCTTATACCTCTCACATTTAAATAACTTACGGCAGTTGTTATTCCTCCACTGTTCTCAGGGGTGGCACAGTGGTGCAGCAGTTAACGTTGTCACCTCACAGCAAGAGGTTCTCCGGTTCGATTCTCGGCTGGGGTGCCTTCTGTGTGGAGTTTGCATGTTCTCCCTGTGTTCGTGTGGGTTTCCTCCCACATTCCAAAGACATGCATCTGGAGCATTTCTCCCCGGGCCTCCGCTGAAAACAGGCTCTGTGGAACCTAGTCGGACTTTTCCGGTCAACAAATAATAAATAAATAAATAATAAAATAAATTTGCAAATTGCAAAACAGGCTCCTTTCAGTACTGTGTTGCTACTGAAATACCAAGAGTCTCAATGTGTCAATTGAATACAATTAACTTGAGGATTCAATGTAGTCCTATAATTGCATAACAATGACATGTTTAATTTCTTCTTTTCTGTGTATGTGTATATATATATATATATATATATATATATATATATATATATATATATATTGTAAATATATTAAATTAATAAAAATGTTCTTAAACAAAAGCCAGTGGGACATTCTGGGCAGAATACTAACAGAATTGTTTTCTCTGTGCAATTATTTTCTATATACCATTTTATCTAATTATAAGCAGACCTGAGACTATGAACAGAATATTATGAAAAGGGACAAGATCAAGTTAAACTAGTACAAATGTAGCCTATAATCAGGTGTCAGGCAGAGGTACAAGAAGAGAAGAAACTCATCTGTTGCTCCTTTTAGTTAGTTGAGAACTAAAACAAAAAGAGAAGTGTGTTATCTAATGCAGTGAGGAGGCCAGGTTTAGAACAGAAAATGAAACAAGAAGAAGGGTGATAACTGTGAATATAATAAGCCTACAGAACTGAAATGCTTTTCATAAGGTTATTTCTAATACTTAGAGGGAAGACAGATTTTTTTTGTGTGAATTCCTTCACCCTAGCTGCGCCTGTAAACAGTCTGTTGTGATCAGTATACTACCCCAGTAAGCAAACTTAAATAAATAAATATATAATATAAATGATCTAGGAGGAGAGGCCACATAGCTATGATGAGAGGCATGGTTACACATACAAAGCTTGTCACTTACTAATATGGCCATGTACAATCAGAGATGGTTGACTGGTACCCTAAGTGAAAAAAATGCCCCCTCTGCACATACACAAGTACACATGCACCACCAAGTGCTTCCCCGTCCTGGCCTATCTACACTGTCCAGATTAGATGTTTCTACCTTCTTCTCAGTTTGTCTTAATCTTCATTTTTTCCCTTTTTTCATTCATTCAACACATTTTAGGTAGACAAGACTGCACTCTGATAACTGTGTAGGAAATAACTATATTACACTGGAGTCTGCGGATTGTAAGAAGCTATGGGCGGGTTCTAGATGCTGTTTTTGTCATGCATTTTACATTTTTTTTTTTTGAAGTTTTACATTCAGTGATGGCCTGCATAAATTCATGATTAAGGGAAGAAACTCAGCCTTGTTTTTCAGTTTTGGCTTCATCGTTGGAATAACTGAAATCATGGGATTCCAGATGCTCTGAGATACACTTTACAGTTTTTTTAAACAACATTTTCATTCATGATTGCCTGAAAAAAATCACGATTAAGGGAAGAAATCCATATTCTTGTTTTTCCTCTGTTTTTCCTTGAATACTTTCAGCACAATCTCACTCATTGAGACTTTGCTGTAATAACCCCAAATCCTTTGAACATACATGAACTGACCAAATCTATACTGTAATAACTAAATTACTGTATGTAGGGGATCTAGGGACCACTGGGCACCAGAGGCTATTGGATTATAGATGCTCTGAGGTGAGATATTTTCTAACCTTTTGAGTCAATGATGCTCTGAACAAAAATCTTATATAAGGAAAAAAAAATAATCATACTTTTTTAATTCAGTTAAGAAATGAGTTATATTCAAGGATTAATACTCAGTGTTTACCAAATAGCAGTCCATATTAAATACAGAAGACAAATGCTTGTGATGATACTTAATCATTTCTAGAAATAGTACCTGCCTCCTAACACCACCTTAAAAAGGTAGTCGCTTTCTGTGTACCCTGTCTAGTGTTAAATTGGGATGTAAATTCAGGGATAAATGACCACAATCATATTTAGGCCATTGCAGTCATATGTGTATACAGCATGCCTCCTCAGCCCTATCCACAAAAGACAGCAACCTTATGGGTACCTCTCTAATATTATAGTTGGGCAAAAAAAAAAAAAAAAAGAGAGATCATATTTGCTGTCAGACAGATATAAACAGAATGTTTTTTTACCCACCTGTATATGTATCTGATGTTTGATTGTGAGGAATATGAAAAAAAAATTATACAAATTTTCAAACTTACTTTTAGACAGTATACTGCTCATGTACAAGCTTTCAACTCGGTCCGTAAAAATCTACTGCCAATCATTAGCGGACCGGAGTTCCTCTGTGGCGACCCCTAACCGGGAAAAGCCGAAAGATACAACAACTGCTCATGTACAAGCTTTAGTGATCCTCTGTGCAATCCTGTGAAGTTTATGAGGAATACTAAAGAAATAATAACAAATCTGTATCTGCACAAACACAATATACTAACTTTTGAGGTTTGGGAGGAAAGTTTATGACCTAATCCCCAGCTCCACACACAAGCTATGATGACTTTCTGTGTATGCCTTTGAACAGGGCTGATGTTAGCCTAGACAGGGTTCACAGCAGTGTCCACAATTAAGCCCGTGCCAAAATCCACTTAGACAGCCTTGGTGTGTGGGGGCTATTGGCATCTCCAGAACCTCTGAATGTATAGGTATTCTGTGATGTCGACACAAAAGTGCTCAATAATAAACTTTCATACTAGAGTTCAGCCTGATTATTTTGGGGAAAGCTGTTTGTTATTAGTCATTGCTACACTTCAGTTCCTGCTATATGATTTGTGTATACTGTAATGTATTTTGTC